>NC_138158.1:6166720-6391720 GCF_964199315.1 Orbicella franksi | reverse complement strand
TTGCTCTCATGGATAGCCCCAGTGGCTCTACCACACATTTTCATATATCCTCCACTAAAACATCCACACAACGCGTTCAGAACGGAAAAACGCACTGCGCAGCTTTCTGCGCATCCCTAACCCTACTTACGGGCTCAGATAATAATGCGGGCTGTAATGGTGGAAAGAACGGCGGACTGCTAATAAGGTACGCGAGGGTGTCGTTCGCCTGATATAGTTGTACTCGGGCAAACATGAATTTTTTTCGGCATTTCACTGTTAAGAAAGCAAGGCATCCCCTCCCTGCTGAGAGGCTCTCTCGCTTATATATTCAGTGGTTTGCTTATATGGATACAATATGTAAAGAGTGTTCGTGGCAAAAATATGTCTTCGCACCGAAGTTTTTTGCGTACCGCGGGAAGATAAAATGTTCGGAAAACTTCTTTAGGGTAATTTTGTCCGAAAAAAAAAATTGATTCTCGACGAAAACAATACCCCTGCTTTATATTAGTGACGCTAAAATGTTGCTGCTTACCGGGGGAATTGGGAAAGCATAAAGTCATAACTTATTTTGCTTTCACGATCGACGAAATTCCCCCCATTTTTCAAAGTCGGGGTCTGGCGCGGAGCCAAAACTCGCGCATGCTTATTACGTTTTTCCACTCTGAACACAACGCGCGTAGTAACATTATCCGCAGGAGAACTGGGTACCATCTCAAAATATAGCTCGAGAGGCATTACTTTAGGAATAAGGCCTATTTTAATCCTTCGATTCTCTGGCAAAAAAAAAACAAACAAACAAAAAACATAGTTGATGGTCGCTTGAAAAGGTCATGATAAAATAGGCGACATTCTCCACTGAAAAAGCTCTGACAATAGCTGGTTTTCACATGACGTCACTAAAACTCGAACTACAAAACTATTGATCTTCCTGAGATTTTACTTAAATGATGTATAAGAGCAGCTGAAAACTAATATTCATACAAATTTTCGCTCCGAATAGGTTCTTGGTTTTGTGATACACTACGCTTGAATTTCTAAGCTTTCGCGTGACGCAGCATTTACATGACGGCCTAGAGAGCTGTCATGATGGTTAAAAAAGTGACTTATTTCGGGGAACTTGGCTATCTGAACCGTTCATGTCTTAGAAAAAGTATTATTTTAATGTTTTATAGTTTCTCGAGGGATAAATTCACGCTTTTGTAGCAAAACTCAGCGACAGATTTTCCTGTTGGTTTCCGGCCGCCATGTTGGTGCCCATACGGATGGGCACCAGCATGGCGTCTCCATACAAATCTCTATAAATTTGGGTAAAAAATTTCTCCGCATGTCTCGCATAAGAAAAATTGCTGTGACCAGAATTTTGGCGAGAGTCTTTGCATATTTACCTTCTTTCATTTCCCAGATTCTGGACTTTATCTATTGACCGGTTTTGATTTTTATTTTGATCTATTTTGAATTGCGTGACACTGAAAACCAGCAATAATCAGAAAATTTTCGCAAATTCCTAGTAGTTCTGTAAATATTTATATGAGGGCCACTAGTGTTTCAGTGATTACTGTTCTGTGTTAATTACCCTCAATAAATAAAGTTGATTACCATTATTATTAGTAGAACACTCAACAGAGTTCTCGTCCAGCTTGCAAATTGGATGAAACATAATAATGAAAGAACGTCTTGTACAATATTACACCTCTTCGTATTTTTTTTAAGTTTTTTTCTTCTTCATTTAAGCCAGTATATCAGTAGAATGATCTTTTTCCATCGAGATAACTTTATTATTCTTTTTGTGCTTTACCATGTCAAAAATTCCGTACAGAATCTGCTGTGAGATAAAGTTATGTCTGAAAGAAGCTCCAAAACGACGAGTTCGCAGATTTTGGCCTTTAAAGATACAGTAAAATGAAAACCTGCATGCAAGAACCTGAGGAGTGGTTTAATTATAAGAACCTGCTGGCAGAACATCTTGCCAAATGATTTATTCAAAACTAAAATTTAGCCAAGCAAGATCAAGCAGGTTCTTAATTATGTGTGGGTTACAGTTAAATTATGAACTCTTATTACAGAGGCAACACTACATATATACATTCTGTAATCAGTTGTGTTAGGCTTATCATAATATAGTTGTGAACATTATTTATTTTTCTAGTAATCAACAACTATATCTCCTTCGTTGAAATTTTAAAAGAACCTAATAAGAACCTACTTAGCCTAAATTGCAGCTACCTAACCCAAAATACCAGAACCTACTTTGCCAGGTTTCAAAAAATGTAGGTTTTTACACGCGGATTTTTACTGTATGAAGTGAAGTTCATTTTTTTTTTTCAGTCAAACAATGGATGATATTACAATTAGTAATGGAAAGTATGTTCCGGTTTATTCAGACATGGCTCCTGGTTGAACCCAAGCGGGAGAAAAGTGACTCCAGGGTAACTTGGATGCACACCCTCAAAACGAACCAATCAGAGTGTGGTGTTGACGTACGCGCTGCAATTTAAATTGCTCGTTCAAATAACGAATTCAACATGTTTAACTACACGACCAAGCACGGGGCAAGAAACAATAGGGCCATTTATACGAGAAAAATATATATATGCCGTGGCTTACATAAGACGCGAACTGGACAATTTATACGAATGCGGCTTATATAAGACGCGAAGTGCTCGTATAAATGGTTCATGGCTCATTCGTGACTAATGCCTTGCTTTTGTGTTGGTTGTCATAGCAATCGCGGAATTGCGCTGGAACAATTGCGCTTGCGCAGTGTGAGTTTGCGTCTTACGGAAGCCGCATACCATTTATACGAGTGGTTTCGCGTCTTATATAAGCCGCAGCTTATTTAAGGCTTGTGTAAGACGTGAACTGGTTAAAATGTACCGTTTATACGGTAAGCCTCGGCTTATTTTCCTCGTATAAAAGGTCCTATTGTCGCAAATTGTGTCCTAATCTGTTTTTAGTGAACATGATTGTATTAAGACCAGGAAAACCGGAAGGGCCCACGACACCCTTAAGAATTTAACCCTTACCATACGACTAACCGCTCACTATAGATGAGTCTATAAATGGCGTAACTCGAGAGTGATTTGAACTCTTGCGGGTAGGTAATTACAAATAACTAGTTTTTCATCGTCAATTACGCGCTCTGCAGATAGCGGCTAATGACTACTGTTTTAGTCGTTAGTTTCTTAGCAGACAAAGGTTATGTTAAGCTTTTTTGAAGGTTTCCTGCTTATGATTAATAGATGGCTACAAGGCGCGCGCTTCCAAAAGTTTTACCATATATGGTTTTTCCCCTGAGTTTTTGTTGTTGTTGTTGTTGTTGGGGGAAGGGGGGGGGGGTAGGGGTGGGGGATGGAATTGTGGCGTTCTGAGCATGCTCGTGCGAGTCATCCTTGACTGGTCTCCTGGACAGGAAAGGGAGATTTCAGAGACTGGATAACTCAAAGGTTATTTATTGCTAAACCATTTCATTTGATAAAGTATCTGTTTTTGATCTAATACTGAAGCGATGGTTTATTTTTCCGTAGAATTGCAATCAAGGCACGAATGGTAATTATTACGAATCAGTTGCGTACCTCCAGGCGAGCCTCCAGGTGATTCCCATGATTGTGAGGTGTAACCACCAAAGATGTATTCTCCGCTTTTGATCAGCACAAGAGTAGGACCTTTGTTATCACAGCACCGATGAAAGTCAGCAGGCGTGTTACCATCAGTTGAAGCTCGGTACAACAGAGAACATGTCGCATTAGGAGGCAACCATAACACAAAGGCTAAAAGATGCTTTTCATCCTTTATTATCAGGGATGATTCTAATGAAGACCTTTTTTCTGCCAGTTGAGTTATAATCCCTTGGACTTGATAAAACTTGGCCTCCTTAAGCAGTTCTTTATGAACTGTTCTGTCCTCCGGGCAGAGAAGCTCACCGTCGCGAAGGTAGTTCAAAATGTACCTTGACGCGAAACAAACAAACCACAAAACAAAACTAGATTTTAGCCTAAAGCCTTTTGAAAATCAACTTTTCAGTGTGTCTCAAATGTAGTTCAAATGGAAGCCGGATGTTGAGAAGGTTTTTTTTGGTCTAAAGCTAGTGACTATGGTACTTTTTGGATGACCCATTGCACACCTAAAATGTACTCAAATACAAAGAAACAAATAAATATGATTCACGTCAATCAAAAATGACATCAGCTTTTTCAGCTCTGCCCCTCCCGACACACACCCTTTAACTTATCATCACTATAAAATATGTTAATCTTAAACTTAACCACCGTTTAGAATATAAATCGCCATACCGTCACGCATCTTTTTCCGTTGCGTGACGGTCCAAAGGTATTCATATTTTTCAAAAGTCAACTAGCTGCTATTTTAATTTAACCATTACAGTGTCTGGTCCAGTTCTCCGTAAACTATAGCTCCCTTACAAGTCTTACAAGGGAAAAAAAGAAATGATAAATCCTAGTGCTTTATTCGAAGGTCCAAAGTGCCGTGTATGGGAAAGTTATATACTAATAGTTTCTAATTTATACATACCGGAAAAGTTTGGCATCGCGGTCAATAAAATATGCTCCATCGTCTTCGTCCGCTTTTAACTCGAACCTTCCAGAAAACATCGCACACAGCATGGAGTCGGGATCTTTTTTCAGAGTGTCCAGTGTTGTTGTATAAATCTTACCGCCAACGTTCAACTTGATCGTGCTAGCAAAGTGCACTTCATTCAAGGTTTTTGTGATTTCTTCGATGGCTGACTTTTCTTGTCTTGCATTGTTTAGGTCTTGCTTGAGTAAGTCGCGAGCTTCTGCCATAAGCTTCTGTGCATCGGATAATTTGGCACTGGCCAACTCAAATAAACTCAGCTCTTGCTCTTGTTTAGAAGCCATTTCTGTGAATCAGCGATTTAAAGCAGTCTGGACCTTACTTCCGGGGCACACTGACAATGTAAAGTGAAAAGAATGAGCCTCGATACAGCTAGCCAGCGGCCACCTTTTCGAGCTTAGCTACGGAAATTGTGTAATTTTTAGGGCAAAACGCTCATGATTCGGGCAACGACACTTGAGAGAAAACATTACAAAATAATACTGTTGGCGTGATTTCCAAATTTCTAGTCAGCTACTTTTATGAATCTCTGTGTGATTGGATGCCCGACCAGGCTGTCAAATGGTTCCATTTGTATCTGCTGCTGATCTGAAGTATCCTTGGCGCACTGAAGACGCCTGGTCAGTGGACCCCAGCCTTTCAGTCTTCCGACAAAGAATGGGCCTTCTTTAATTTTTTGTTGTTGTTGTTTTGTTGTGTGTTTTAGGTTTCAAGGCCTGTAAGTTACTTTTTCTGACATTTGCCTTACCAAAAAGGACTTACACTGAAATGGATATGAGTGTCCTGGGTTTTCTGTTGGCTGCAAGTCGGTTTAATGTAATAAGGATATTATTTCCTTTCCCAATTTCCTATCAACGAAAAAAAGACACGAATCAAAGCGAACAAAGACCAAGACTTTAGTTTTTGTGGTGGCTCTGAAAAGAGCCGTTTGAAATGTCTTAACAAAGGGGTGTTTTAAATTTTTTTTCTTGAATTTTTCTTAGGAGGTGTTCTTTTTATTACGTCCATGTTGTTTTTAACGCTGCAAGTCTGCTCTGGCCAAAACAGGACTATTTCGAGCCACGTCTGGCAACGCTTCATGTTCTTCTTTCAACGCCTGGAGTATATGGAGAAGCTCGTCTCGAATCAAGTCCAGCTTCTGTAACAAGTCCAAACGGTCCATCTTGAAACACAGATGTCTCTGTATTGAGCGCGCCTATGGCAATAAAGTCACTGTGAACAATGAGGACAAGATAATTAACAATTTCAGACAACACCATGGAAGGAGGAACTTTTTCCATTACCAAGTTTTAGATTTTACTAGATTGAGACTGTTGGTAGAGGTCATTGACTATGCATGCTTTCAATATAACTATTTTTGGAATTATAGCAGTTTCATTAGATGCGAGAATTGTGAACTTTTTTATTTTTCATGCAATTTGAGTGCGTCTGCATCCCGATTTAGACACTCATTTTTCGTACCAAAGCCCCGCAGGCTGAGAGGAGCAGGGGACTCTGGGGATAAGAATGGAGTTCCAGGCCCGTAGGCTGGTTTTGATACGGGTAGGTTCTTTTTATCTTTAAACGGATCAAATAGCTCTTACTAGTTGTATTAATCATTACCTTAGTAACCTCAAGTCGACTAGAAACATTTTCCTATTTCCCTCCCTCTAGTAAGGCGCAGGAGTTTTATCTTTTTACCTGGGTTCCCATCGGCTTACAACACTCGTGTTTGTCTAAGCTAGCAATAAAACCCCTTTGTTGTTCCCAAACTCTCTTGTCATTGGTGTTTGAAAAAGCAATAATTACGGCGTTTCTTTATTTAATTTTTGTTAATGATAACAGCACTGAACTGGAACGGTTACAGAAGGTTTTCCAGTTGTATTCTTCTGCACATCAAGGTCCACTGTAGTATCGTAATGGATGTGGAGAAGTGCGAGGTTTGATAAGCGCCTTTTCCCCATCGATGCTCTCATGTAGTTGTTAAGGCGGCGCAATGTGCTTGCACTTCGTTCGCATTCGCATGATGTTACTGGGATAGTACATGCAATTTTGAGCAGCACGCTTACGGTCGGACATAAGGATGTATCACATTCCTTAACTGCCAAAGCGGGGGAATCTGGCCTCAGTTCCGGTTTCATTGATGGGTATCGGGCTTTCCACCGCTCAAGCTCCATTTGGAATAACTCTGGTGATGGAAGATCGTCACTGTAATTAGTAACAGCTGCTTTGAGGTCAACATCCCTCGCGCACAGAACACTCGGAACGGGGCCAAGTAGTGACGTGGCAACTTTCGCCGAAGGCGAAAACTGTTCATTGATACTCATGATGATGTGATCGAGTAAAGAAATCACAACCTTCCGTTTAAAATACTCTAGGAGTTTGTGCCTCAGCATTAGTAAGAGCAATGCTGCTGCCTTGAAGATATTTGGGGCATTTCAGCATTAGTACCCACATTGCCAGCCATTGAAACACTTGGCACATAAATTTGCGTCACAATCTTTCTTCTCTTTTCGATATAAACTAGCCACTTCTTGGATCATACATACATACATACATACATACATACATACATACATACATACATACATACGTACGTACGTACATACATACATACACACAGACACACACACACACATACATACATACATGCATACATACATACATAGATACATACATACATACATACATACATACATACATACATACATACATACATACATACATCCATCCATCCATCCATCCATCCATCCATCCATCCATCCATCCATCTCATAGGCTCAACTGTGATTCTTTCCAGGTGTGCCAAATAGTGATACATGATCATAAACCCAACAATAAACTCAAAGGATGTAACGCCTGCCAGTCTTTGTTGGGTTTTACTGCGGTTGGTTGGATTCCAGGCGGCAAACGTATCACCATACTGCTTGTCTAGGTGACGTTTGAAACAAATCATCTAAGGACTTCTACAATGAAAAGAAATGCTTGGTAGAAATGCTGATAAGCCGTGTGCCGTTCTGTCCATTTAATCTTACACAGATCCAACAAAGGCTTTCTCTTTACTTCGTTCATGACATTTGTGCTTAACTATCGATTCAAGTAGGCCACTTTTCTTAAGGCTTTTAAGGGCTGAGAAGCGACAGTAACTTTTCATGCGCCCGATTTCTGAAGGAGCGCTCATTTTATTTGTTTTATCTTATCTGGCCAAACTAAAAACTGTAAACTTGGTTAAATCGTCTGTATTGTAGTCAAATTTACTCTAAAAAAACCATTGGCAAATTTCAGCTTAAAAGCCGGTAAACTCAACTCGCTACTGACTAAACATTCAGAACTTGGAAAACGGGAGTATATTGGGCCCACGGAAATAAGGGTGTTGATCAGAATAGAGGATTATACCTTCGATTTAGAAGGGATGGGGCGTTTAATTGACGTTTACCAGAACGATGGAGCTAAAATCACAATCCTCGAATCATTGATACCATCATGGCCATAAACTGTGTCTAAGATCAGCATCTGCACAATGTTTTCTTGGTTACACCGCAGTCTAATGTTCTTATGGACCAACATGCCTTGATCGCTGGCATGCAATGCGTGCAGACTGATATGCAGCTGTACTCCTCCATGATACTGTGAAATTCGTTGATTTTTTAGCAAAGAAGAAAACGTCACGAGAGTTATCCTTTAACCGCCTGGTTTAAAACTTCCTGTGTATACAGCTGATTGGAAAAACATTGTCCGAAAAAAGAAAGACAAAACACAAAGGGTACGAGCTGAAGAGTGCAGTCAGCAAGACTATATCAATCAATAGTTTTATTTACTACAACAAAGGAAAAACCTTACAATACGTGATACTTACCCAAACTACAATACCATACTTCACTCTTACAATAGGATACTTACACGACATGCAAACAAATAATTGGCGGGTTAAGTATACGATGATGTACTTTTTTTCTTTTTTCTCTTTTTTAAGTTCTTTTTTTTTTAAGTTCTTTTCTAGTTGCATGTAATGTTCACGGTTTAGTGCTTATCTCGTTAAATCTTTCATGCATACACACAGTCTTCTAGGATGCAAACAACTAGTTCACTCGTTTCCCAGGAAATGTTTATAGTTTACGCATTTTTGTCGCCAAGCTTAATTCAATCAAGTGTACATAAACTAAACAAAGTCGGGTAGACGTTGTTACAGCGCAGTAGTATTAGTACCACAACCTGAAGATCAGAGACACTGTTTACAGCTTTCTATTTTCTCGTATTTTTAATCGATTGTTGAACGCGCGGATAGAATCGCAAGAAAACTGGACGCCAGCGTAAAACCGGAGACTTTACAGGGTAGGGGGTTGGCTAGCTTCGCTCGCCTCCCGGCCCCCACCCCCGCGTACTTCGAGGTCGCTTCGATCGCTTTTTCTATCGCGTGCGTCGAAAAATATAGAAAGGCTGTAAACAGTCTAAAGATCGGATGTCCAGACCACACTTTTAACACTTATGATTTTTCTAGTTTAACTTCAAGAATTATAAATGAGTTAAGAACTTACTGAATTTGTTTAACGTCTTTCCGAACCAATGCTTAAAAGTTACAATTTCACTCTCAGCTTTGTTATCAAAAGCCCCTCTCCTGAAGAGGATATCAAAAAACAGTCCTATCACTGTTTATTGTTCCAGAAAGTGATGCGATTTCTGATTGATAGTTACCTTTGTTTTGGACTGTCACGGAACAACCGTTACGCATCTTTCCCGTTGCTTGACGGCCCAGACATTACTTTTGACAAATTTATTCATATTTAAGCTGAGTTTATCAAGCTATTTTTGCTTAACCACTACAGACTCCAGCCCAGATCTCCTTATGGCCAAAGCTCCGTTAGAAAGGGCAAAGGGAAAATGATAAATGCTAGCGTGTTATTCGATGGTTTAAAGCGTTCTGTATTATTATGAAAACTACTAATAGTTGATTTAGTACTGGCTTACCGGAAGAGTTTGCCATCGCGGTCGATAAAATATGCTCCATCTCGCTCGTTCGCTTTTAACTCGAACCTTCCAGAAAACATCGCACACAGCATGGAATCCGGATCCTTTCTCAGAGTGTCCAGTGTTGTTTCATAAATCTTGCCGCCAACATTCAACTTGATCGTGCTGGCGAAGGGTACTTCATTCAATGTTTTTGTGATTTCTTCGATGGCTGACTTTTTTTGTCTTACATTGTTGAGGTCTTGCTTGAGTAAGTCGCGAGCTTCTGCCATAAGCTTCTGTGCGTCGGATAATTTTGCACTAGCCAACTCAAATAAACTCAGCTCTTGTTCTTGTTTAGTGGCCATACCCGTGAATCAGCGAATTACAACAGTCTGGACGTTACTTGGTCTTACTTCGCACTTCCGGGATTGCAGCGCTATGTGAAAAGTGAAAATCAACGAGCCTCGATCCAGCTAGCCGGAAAAAAAAGCCAAAAGCCAAAAGCTCTTACGAAGGAAAATTATAAAACTATTATAATAAACCAAGAGGCAGAAGGGTAAGAGAGTTTACCCCCCATATAAGCTGTTTTCCCAGTGTAATCCCCCATCAAGCTATATCTAAGTCACTTCCTGTTTCGGAAATTCCAAGAAGGTCTAGAAACAACCAATCCTGCAACGCGGAGTTTGATCTCATGGTTAGCCCCAGTGGCTCCACACACATTTTCATATATCCTCAACGGAAACATCCACACAACGCGCGTAGTAACATTATCCGCCGGAGAACTGGGTACCATCTCCAAATATAGCTCAAGAGGGATTAGCTAAGGAATAAGGCCTTCATTTGGGCGATAACGTTTTAATCCTTCAACTCTCTTGCAAAAAACAAACAAACAAACAAACAAAAACATAGTTGATGGTCGCTTGAAAAGGCCATAAAAGAAGGTAGGCGACATTCTCCACTTTAAAAGCTCTGACAATAATCAGGAAATTTTCGCAAACTCCCAGTAGAACAGAGCTCTCGACCAGCTTGCAAATTGGATAAATCATAATAATGAAAGGGATGTCACTAAACAGAGTAATGAAGTAACAAGAAACCGAGTAACGGGAAAACATTTCAAAGGGTTAAAAATTAGAAAATCTTTTAAAAATTCGTAAAATCGATTATAATCGATTTTTTAGCATTGATATATAAATAGTGACTACAAAACCAATTCACAAAGCAAGCTTGGTGAGTAGTAGTTTTTCTGCGATTCACATGAGTCCAAGGTTTCAGTAACGCTACGCATACAATAAGAGGCCATGAGTTATGACACTTAAAAAAAAAATGTTCGGCATGGCGTATCCCTCAAGGTTCCTAAATATGACCGGCAGTCTGAATCAGTTTTAATTCTAGTAAATCATAGTTTGGATTGGTTAAGTTCTTTTGACTTAGTCAACATTAAAATGATAACTTAGGCCCCGTCCACACGTGCACGTATCCGGATTTTTTTTGAATCCAACTTAAAATAAGATACTTACACGACATGAATACAAATAATTACGCCAGTTACTTAAGAGTCTACGATGGTGCACTTTAATTCTATTTTAATTTCATTTTTTTGTAAGCTTTTTCCTAGTGACATGTAATTTACTTGGCTTAGTGCTGATCTCGTTAAATCTTTCATGCATACACATAGTCTTCTAGGATGCAAACAACTAGTTCACTCGTTTCCCAGGAAATGCTTATAGTTTACGCATTTTTGTCGACAAACTTAATTCGATCAGGTGTATATCAACTAAACAAAGTCGGGTAGACGTTGTTACTGCACAGTATTAAGTACGTAAGTAAGTAGCCTTTATTTAAACACGATAAGTAATTAAGCTTGCAGCTTGTGGGGTCGTGTGTAAATAAACAATTTATTAGTACCAGACCCTGGAGATCAGATAGATTGTTTACTGCTATCTATTTTCTCGCATTTTTATTTGATTGTTGAACGCGCGGATAGAATCCCGAGAAAACTGGGCGCCAGCGCAAAACGGAAGACTTGATAGGATGGGGGAGGGGTTGGCTGGCTTCGCTCGCCACCCCCCCCCCCCATCCCCCCGCGTGCTTCGCGCTTGCTTCGCTCGATTTTTCTTTCGCGTTCGTCGAAAAAGAGAAAAGCTGTGAACGGTCTAAAGATCAGATGTTCAGACCACCCTTTTAACACCTACGATTTCTCTTGTTTAATTTCAAGAATAATGAATGAGTTAACAACTTATTAACTGATTTGTTGAGTATTGTAACGTCTTTCGAAACCAATGCTTGAAAGTCAAAATTTCACTCTCAGCTTTCTTAACAAAAGCCCCTCTCCTAAAGGGGAGATCAAAAAATAGTACTTTCACTGTCTATTGTTATTGAAACATTATATATTGTATACTTATTTAAAAACCCTTATTAATTAACACGTTTTTTAGCTAAAGCGAGTGAGAAGTAGTTCTACAGGTTAATTGTAAACACTTCCATTTCACTGACTTCAGATGGGTGTACACCAGTGAAATAAGTGTTCCTATTAACGTTTTTAGGACATCTAAAACCATTACCTAGGGCAAGAAACGAACCTACACCCGCATTCCACACTTCAAGGTCGATAGATAATGAGCTGCCAAAGATTGGTCCCACGACACTCAAGCACTGTATAGCTGCACTTGGTTTTGGAGTTATCTTCATCGGTTCATTTCCAGAAGGATTTACCAATGTAAACAGGAAGGATTGGCTGTCTGGGATCGCTTTCCGAGAACTTGCTATGAAAGAAAATAAAACAAAAGTATCAAAACTATGTCACCAAAGCTCTTACCAAGGAAAATTATAAAACTATTATAATAAATTAAGAGAGGCAGATGGGCAAGAGCGTTAATCCCCCATATAATCTGTTTTGCCAAGGTAATTCTCCCTCAAGCTATTTCTGAGTCACTTCCTGTTTCGGAAATCCCAGAAAGGTCTAGAAACAACCAATCCTGTAACGCGGAGTTTGATCTCATGGTTAGCCCCAGTGGCTCCACACACATTTTCATATATCCTCAACGAAAACACCCACACAACGCGCGTAGTAACATTATCCGCCGGAGAACTGGGTACCATCTTCAAATATAGCTCAAGAGGGATTAGCTAAGGAATAAGCCTTCATTTAGGCGATAACGTTTTAATCCTTCAACTCTCTTGCAAAAAACAAACAAACAAACAAACAAACAAAAACATAGTTGATGGTCGCTTGAAAAGGCCATAATAAAAGGTAGGCGACATTCTCCACTTTAAAAGCTCTGACAATAATCAGAAAATTTTTGCAAACTCCCAGTAGAACAGCGCTCTCGACCAGCTTGCAAATTGGATGAATCATAATAATGAAAGGGGTGTCACTAAACAGAATAACGAAGTAACGAGTAATGAAGTAACGAGAAACCGAGTAACGGGAAAACATTTCAAAGGGTTAAAAATTAGAAAATCTTTTAAAAATTCGTAAAATCGATTATAATCGATTTTTTAGTATTGATATATAAATAGTGACTACAAAACCAATTCACAAAGCAAGCTTGGTGAGTAGTAGTTTTTCTGCGATTCACATGAGTCCAAGGTTTCAGTAACGCTGCGCATACAATACGAGGCCATGAGTTATGACACTTAAAAAAAAAATGTTCTGCATGGTGTATCCCTCAAGGTTCCTAAATATGACCGGCAGTCTGAATCAGTGTTAATTCTAGTAAATCATAGCTTGGATTGGCTAAGTTCTTTTGGTTAAGTTCTTTGACTTAGTCAACATTAAAATGATAAGTTAGGCCCCGTCCACATGTGCACGTATCCGGATTTTTTTGAATCCGCAACTTTTTCTTTCAGGATACAGCTTCCGTCCACACGCATCCGGCGAATTCGGCAGCGAATCCGGATAATTTTTAATCCGCTCCCCACAGTGGAAAAAAAAAAAATCCGCAACGAATCCGATAACGTGTGGACGATGAATCCGGATATTTTCGAATCCGATAACGTAGCAAAATCGTGTCCAGTCTCTAACCGAACAATAAACCAATATGGCGGCACAACCTGTAGATCTAGTTTCTCTAGAGTGAATCCGGATACAACCGGATGCGCGTGGACAGGCGAATTCGGTTTGAATACGCTACGTGTGGACGGGGAAATTTTTGAGTCCGGAAAGAAAAAGTTGCGGATTCAAAAATATCCGGATACGTGTGGACGGGGCCTTAATTGCAGTTGTCACAGAAAAGCAGTGCGTGATCTTCCAACCTGAAATGTGAAATGATTTCCCATAATCATCATAACCCTGGAAACAGCCGAAAAGACTTCTTTCTACGCTTCTCTAGTTGTTATCGTAAGTTGATGTCTGCTCTAAAGAGGGAACTAAGTTATTTGACCATTGCGACCGTGTCAGGTGATAGTTTTCTTTCTACGACCCAGCGAAGATGATATGTATAATAACAAATTTCAGGATCCGAAAACTTGCACGATGATCTGCCGCAATAGTGGCGGGCATTGGCCTTAAATCTAAGAGTTTTAAACCTTAGCCCGTTTGCGTATAATTTTGAAAGCTTTGGCGTCAGAAAGAAAACAAATATATGCTATCTGGATCCTTTCTTCGTCGCGGTATCAAGTGTACATGGAATGATTTAGGCGGCAGTTACATGAATCAAAAATATGCATTCCGTGCCTTGGCAAACATGCTTTTTACTTTTTATCTGTTTCAATCGATTTCACGCATTTTTAAAAGACTTTGAAATTTTTAACTCTCTGTTTAGCAACACCCTAATGAAAGAACGTATTGTGCAGTTTTACACGTCTTCGAATTTGTTGTTGTTGTTGCTTCAAGTTTTTTTTCATTTAAGTATATCATTTGAATGATCTTTTTCTGCTGAGATAACTTTATTATTCTATAAAGTGAGGCTTGAAAGAAGCTTCAAAACGACAAGTTCGCGGATTTTGGCCTTTAAAGATATTTTAATAAGAAAAGTCAAGTTCATTTTTCTTCTGTCAAACAATTCATTTGATCTTTATTCACTTTCAACGTATTGTGTGTGGATTGTCACGCAATAAAAAATCAAATCAAATCAAAAACCATTCAGTGGATAAAGTCAAGAAATTGTGATATTATAGACGATAAGTAAAGAAGACAGTTCTCCAAATTTAAGGTATGTGCGTTGTCCCAAAGTTGAGATATTCGTCGAAATGTTCCGCGCAAAATTATAGAGCCTAGTATGACGCAGCCATGTTGGAGGACCTCTTTAGTCCTCCAATATGGCGGCCGGAAAATAGTGTAAACTTACTTTGGTTATCTAGACAACTGATTATCTGAACCGAACCAAAAAAACATTTACACAAGCACTTTTCCTGATACTTTAACGCCTAAAATGGCTAAAAGTCACGAGATAAGTATATATTTTTCGACAAACGCGATCTTAGCTTCATGTCACACACCGCCATAACTCCGAAATCGAAAATGCTCTGGTTTCCCAACGAAGGACGCTGTTGAGCTGGAAAATTGGAAACAGATATAAATTTAGTACCTCTTATGAGGATAAAACCTTTAGGGCTCTTTAGTTTTGGATTTGAGAATTTGATGACGTCACGCGCTCACACTCTATCTGTTTGTGATGTACTGAAACAATGGTTTTTCTACGTAGAATTGCAATCAAGGCGCGAATGAGAATTATCATTATGGAACAGAGGTTATGAATCAATAGCATACCTGATTCCCATGATTTCGCGGTGTAACCACCAAAGATGTATTCTCCACTTTTGATCAGCACAAGAGTAGGACCTTTGTTATCACAGCAGCGATGAAAGTCAGCAGGCGTGTAACCATCAGTTGAAGCTCGGTACAACAGAGAACATGTCGCATTAGGAGGCAACCATGACCGAAGAGTTGACAGGTGGGTTTCATTCTTTATTATCAAGCAGGATTCAAATACAGATTGTCTTTCCAACTGAGTGACAATCCCTTGAATTTGATAAAATTTTGCCTCTGCAAGCAGGTCTTTTCGAATTGCTTTATCATCTGGGCAGCGGAGCTCACCGTCGCGCAGGTAGTTCAAAATGTAACTTAACAAAAACATAAAACAAACAAACAAAATAAATATATCGTGAAAAGACAGGGATTTCAGCTCTCTCTTTTCAAAGTAGACCCTCCATGGGGGCCTCAGGTATACCCTACAGATAGTACTGGGGTAAACGATATTTTCGTCTATTTATTATCATTTTGTTGGGGCGGGGGATGGTGAATTATCCTCCAAGCGAGAGTTGTGGGGGAGGGGAGGGTGAAGGGGAGGGTGAAGGGCTGAAAAAGCTCACTTCATTTCTGGTTAATTTTTTTCATTCGACTATTTATTTGAATGTTAAATCACAACTTAATTTTTTTACCACCCCAGAAATATTCCCTTTGTTCTTGAGCATCCCTGCTCCGACTAACGCGTCTTTCTGGCTAGGTCGTCACGCATGCGTTTTTTTTCTCGTTGCGTGACGACGAAAAATTAATCAAGTTTTACGCCGTAAAAAGTAACGTAAATGTAGGTTGCTTCATTGATTTACGTACTATTCAGAATAGTTCCGCTTCGAAGGGGAAAAGAGGAAACGATAAGCAGAAAATTCTAATTTATTTGAAGATTCAAAGCAAAATTAAATTGGAAAGCTCATTTTAGTGCTTACCGGAAGAGTTTGCCATCGCGGTCGATAAAATATGCTCCATCTCGCTCGTCCGCTTTTAACTCGAACCTTCCAGAAAACATCGCACACAGCATGGAATCCGGATCCTTTCTCAGAGTGTCCAGTGTTGTTTTATAAATCTTACCGCCAACATTCAACATGATCGTGCTAGCAAAGTGCACTTCATTCAAGGTTTTTGTGATTTCTTCGATGGCTGACTTTTCTTGTCTTGCATTGTTGAGGTCTTGCTTGAGTAAGTCGCGAGCTTCTGCCATAAGCTTCTGTGCGTCTGCTAATTTAGCACTGGCCAACTCAAATAAGCTCAGCTCTTCTTCTTGTTTAGTTGCCATATCCGTGAATCAGCGATTTAAAACAGTTTGGACGTTACTTCGTACTTCCGGGACACAAGAGGCAGTGTAGTCAGAAAATAAACGAGCCTCGATCCAGCTAGCCAGCGGCCAGCTTTTCGAGCCCATGGCCGGCAGAACCTTGGCACGAGTATAGGGAGGCCAAAAGTTTCACTACAGTCATCGGTGAAACGAACGAGTTTTCTGGCCCCATTATTATATGGCTGTGTCTCACAAGGCCTGGGAAGTACTTAATTCACGAATTTGATTAGCTGAAATCGATATTGAAAGCGATCAAGATTTTCCCATGTAGAACTAAAATGCAAAAATATTGAGAAACCAGAAACTGCAAGGGACCGTATATGACAAACGCTGCCAACGCAGGATCTTTTCTAACAATATTTATTTATGGAAGTGCCAAAAAGTCTGACGAGAAAAAAAAAAGTAAAGAGGACGAGCATACTTTGGGAGAATCAAATTCAGCTCATTGCCGTTCGCAAGCAAATTAAAATGTCAGTTAATACAAACCGGTTGCATTAAACGAATCATGATTAAATTGTCCTTGTTTGCGCCATATAATAAACATCTTATTAACCGAGCTTAATCGGTCTGTATGGGAAAATCTTGACCTCGGTCGTGAGTACAGACCTCCTGATCGGTTAATAAGAGCTACGTAATAGTAAAATACTGTATATGGAAAAGAACGTTGATACAACGAAGCCATATTTTGCCAGTCCCTTGGCCCTTCGTCATATCGAGGTTCCACTGTATATCCAGTGGATATCTTCGGAAGGAATTCATTATGCTAAAAATTCCGAAAATTTCAGTCCGAAGTCAAATGGAGAGGTCTGTTTCGGTTCGGTCCAACCGGAAAATTCGGGACCACCTGTAGAGGTGGTCCACTTTGACCGGTCGAAGTTGGTATTTTGTAGTCTCCTCCACAGCCGTTTTTGGGATGTCACGCAACGTTCCCCCAAAGAATTTGAGCAGCCGTTCCTTTGAGGGGAACGTTGCGTGTCGTTCCAAAAAAAAAAAGCTGCGGAGAAGACTAGGCATAATGATAAGCACCCCAGTGTTCGGTTTGCGAAAATCTTAGTCCACGAATTTAGCCAATCAAATCACGTGTCTGTACACCAGCTTTTTCTAGTGTCAAGCCCCTCCCCCCCCCCCCCCCGGCTGAGAGGGACAGGCGACTCTGGGGACGAGAATGGAAGTCCTCAAATGAAAGTAGGGTCAAAGTAGGACGAATAAAATATGATCTTACCTGTTATCTATTGACTCTTATTATTTTTCTTTCGTGGCGGCCATTGTGAATGCTAAATACACAGTCACTTGCTGGTAACTATGACCCATCTGGTGCGAGGTCTGAAATCGAAAATCTGAAAGGTATGGTCTGGCACGGTCAGGAGATTCAATGAAATACTTTAGAAACGTAGAAATGTTTTCCACCGTTCAGACCAGTCCGTAGTTTCTCCATTAGTTTTACTTCAGTGCAAATGCCACTAGTACGAAATATTGCTCTGAGTCACAATGAACCCGATATGTTAGACTTTTGTCTTAACTTCTCTTTTGGTCATTCTTAGCGTATTCAGAGCACCGCTAGATCACTTTTAGCTTTTCTATCGATTAAAAGACAGAAATAAACTGCAACGCAACTGAGAAGACCACCAAAAGATTTTTCTCATCCTTCTTTCGTTTACCAATGATTAGACGATAGTAATGTGAGAACTCAGTAAATTCATGGGCCATTATTACTGGATAATTAGCCAATAGGTTGCTTAACGTTAGCGAGACAGATCTGTTCAGACATAATTAATGCGTGTATTCTTAGGAAAAAAAACACAACGTCGCCTTACGTTCAGTGGCTCATATTTGTGTGTTAAAGAAAAGCTGATGGTTTTTTTTAGCTTTAACTACGTTGATGTTAAATACACACAAAAAAGCGTTTATAAGAGACCTGCCACACTATACTCCCCTGACAACTGACAAACGTGTACTAAAACTGTCTCACTTTTCTTTATTGCGGTAACAATATACTACACAAGAGTCACAGAACGGCTCTACCTCATTGTAAAAATGCGATTTACCAACCGGAACGTTTATTAAATTTTGGCAGCTGAAGCGGAGATAGGCTCGATTTCCAGCCGCTGTTCGGAAAACGAGCTCGCGCTCCTCCCTCGGGGAGGAACAAAGTCCGGACGCGAGAGAGTGGCGGAAATCGAGCCTAAAGCGGAGAGGGCTTATATGTGGGACTCTAGACGCCTATCTTATTGGGTTTTATCTTGCCTGGCCACCCTATATAAACTTCGTTGAATCTCTTGTAGGGGAGTTAAACTTCCTGTAAACTAACAAAACTAGCAAATCTCAACTTAAAAGTAACCTCAACTTTCTACACTGGACACTAATTTGAAAACGGGAACATATTGAACTTATGGAAACAGGGAGCGTTGATCAGATTAGCGTGGGTTATATATATCAAAAATACCTTCGGTTTGAGGACCGTTTCAATTGAGGGTGGCCGGCATACTGGAACCGGGGGGTGGGGTGGGGGGGGGCAAATTACTACCCAGGAATCAATGTTAATTAATTTTCCAAGTCTTGTGTCTCCACTGATTAGTATAACACCAGATATTCCACTGCCTGTCAAAGCCGTGCTGCAGCATACGTTTCAGCTACATATTTAAAGCATCTTTAAATATGCACGCGGCATTTATACTTTTACGTGTAAACATGTTAGAACAGCGAAAACAACAACTGTGTTTTATTTTCTCTGGCTATGTAGAGAGGTAGGGAATTATGGAGCACACAATACAGGTCCTACACAGTTTTGTGTTAGAGAACCTACACTGACTTTATTTTCTGCCTTTTCAGTGGCTTATGGAAAGTAACATTTTTCTACATTTACATGGTATTTTTTTCAATCAGTTTAAAGAAGAGAGAGAACTTATGGAAACAGGGCTTGAGGACCATTTAATTGAGGGTAGCCAGCATACTGGAAAAGGGGGGGGGGGGGTGCCAAATTACTACCCAGGAATCAATGACACCGTCATGGCTAAAGAGTTAACAAAAAACTATGTTTAAAATGGTTTCCTGGTTACACTGCAGTGTAATGTGGCATAGAGGAATTTTGTTATTCAACAAAAGCAAGATTAAACTGATTCTACAAGTTAACTTGAAATACTTCCAGTTCACTGATTTCAAATGGGTTTCTGCCTGTGAAATAAGAATTCTTATTAATGCTATCAGGACACACAAAGCCATGCCCTAGATCAAGGTGACTTGAAACGCTATCATTAGTGCTGCTCACACTCCACACCAGAAGGTCGTAGTACTGTGTTGTGCCAAGGGTTGGCCCCAAATTGCTATTACACAGTATACTTGCACCTGGTTTTGGAACCATCTTGACTGGTTCATTTCCAGAAGGATTAACCAGTGTGAACAGAAAAGATTGGCTGTCTGGTATAGCTTTGGTGGAGCTACCTATCAAGTGAAGGAAACAAGCAGAAAATTTGTATGCTTCCAAAGACTTGCTTTTCGAGATAACAATTATTGGCTACGTGATTTAGAGATGTAGAGACCCCCTGTTCAACTCCTCCAGCAACTAATAGCTAGATTTGTTTGGCTCAGATTCCTGAATTGAACTCTTTGATTGTCCCACAATGTACATAAAAATTATAGCCAACTGGTCAGCTTCCTATCAGCTGCAATTCTTAAATTGTAATAATTTTTTATTGTGAGTTTCTATTCTATGTGAAGAAGCAACCATTTTCTGTTTCCTAGTAATAAAAAAGCATGCATGTGTTGTGGCATAAAATACCCACACCACCCACCTTAGAAGATTTTTGGTCTAATCCCCATCCTACCTTTCTGGAAATTTGAGCTTAGTTTCATACTTTCCTTTTAAAATATTTATTGATTTTGTTTACAGCCCCCATAACTTCAAAATTTCTGATGATCTTCCAAGGTTGGGGGAAGGGGGAGTTCGAGGTGGGGTATGGATATTTTCTAGACTACGAGCAGTCTCTCTCTTCCTCGAAAATCTGTGGGTAAGAATGCAAAACAAGTAAGCATGCAAGCATGACGGTGAGCATCACATGCAAGTGGTGAGTGGCAATGACGCGAGCCACTAGTAGCATGAGCGGCACGTTACGCTCACAGTTACGCCTGGACGCTAATTTGTTTTGATTTCTTCCCCACGGATTTTCAAGGAAAAGATAGACTGCGTGCAGTCTAGATATTTTCAGGAACTGCGCGGTGGAAGTCTAAATGTTTTTAATGTATGCTGTAGCTTCCTCCAAAACAACTACAGAACCATCTATAAGCTGAGCATGTGTTATGTAACCAAAGTTTAATTGGCCATCTATAAAATGCATAAGCCAATGAAAGTGCACTGTACAGACTTAAGTACCTGAGTCCCAGGATTGTACTGTGTAACCACCAAAGATGTATTCTTCACTTTTTATCAGCACAAGAGTAGGACCTTTGTTATCACAGCAACGATGAAAGTCGACAGGTGTTTTTCCATCATCAGAAGCTCGGAACAACAGAGAACAGGTAGCATATGGAGGAAGCCAAGATATGAGAGCTGAGTGGTGATTTTCAGTCTCTATTATCGAGGAGCACTCAAATGCCGACATCTTCTCCTTCAAATGATTAATAATACCTTGAACTTGGTAAAACGTAGCCTCTGCAAGCAGTTCTTTTCGAACTGTTCTGTCCTCTGGACAAAGAAAGTCACCATTGCGAAGGTAGTTCAAAATGTACCTTATGAAAACAAACAAACAATCTGTACATAAAGTTAACATTAAATCTCTGACGTGCAAGTGTACTGGTATATAAAGCTTAAGCCCAGGATAAGATCGGAAGAATACAAATGTCAGAGAAGCCAGGAGGCTTTTTTGTGCCCCGATTTATCTGTCAATTCACAACTTCAACATCCCCCCCCTCCCCCCACCCTGTGGACATTACACACTTGAACTTTTCATTGGTCAAATTTCCTTACTCCTCCCATGTTCAAATGTCCTGCCTTTTGGGTCATACTAAGCCATTCATCATCATTAATTCACCCTCACATACCCTCTTTGTCTCAAGTATTGTTTACATGTAAATGTTATTAAAATATGACAGTGATTAAATTTTCACAGGCAAATCACTGTTGTTTGATATGTTAACCTCAAAAAACAACACAAAGCTTTCCAAGGCCTTTTTTGGAGCCATATCATTACACAAGAACAGTGTTTCTTGATGTCTTCTAACTTCACCATGACTTCAAGGCAACTTTTTAAAATCCCCCTAACCCCCTGCTTCCCCCATATAATTTCAAATGCCACACCCCAACATCAATCCTGCCCCGAGGGCACATCAACCAGTAAACTGCCTGGGGTATGCACCAGGGAGTGTAGATGTTTCTATTTGATTCATACATAAACTGACAATTACATACAGTGTATTTTTACACTTTGGATGTATTGGCGGAGGGGAAGGGGAGGGAGGGGGAGTTCAAGATTAAGAGATAAGATCTATGAGGTCTATTAGGGTTTTCCTTTGCCAAGAGAAAATGGAAAAGTTTAGGTATCTTTGTTGGGTCTATATTTAGCACAGTTTCATTCAAACAAGTTCACGGGATGCTCATAATTGTTTTTTTAAAACCTAGCTTCGCTTAGAAAAGAAGAAGAAATGAAATAGTTTTGTGCCAAAAAGCTGAAAAAATTGTAAAAATTATTAATTCTTGTCAATACTTACCGAAAGAGTTCAGCATCGCGATCAATAAAATATGCTCCATCGTCTTCGTCCGCTTTTAACTCGAACCTTCCAGAAAACATCGCACACAGCATGGAATCCGGATCCTTTCTCAGAGTGTCCAGTGTTGTTTTATAAATCTTACCTCCAACGTTCAACTTGATTGTGCTAGCGAAGTGAATTTGATTCAGGGTTTTTGTGACCTCTTCCATGGCTGACTTTTCTTGTCTTGCATTGTTGAGGTCTTGCTTGAGTAAGTCGCGAGCTTCTACCATAAGCTTCTGTGCATCGGATAATTTGGCACTGGCCAACTCAAATAAACCCAGCTCTTGTTCTTGTTCAGAAGCCATATTGTCGTGATTTCTGTACCAAAATCCGAACTTCCGGTCCCTGAAGCAAGCAAAAGTCAACGAGCCTCGTTCCTGCACACCAGCGGTCACCTTTCTCCATACAGCGATCTTGAGTCACGCAACGCTTCCCGTCCCGTTGAGTTGCGTTGCGTGACTTCGGCCCGAGTGACTGCGAAAGAAACTATGAACCCCAGACTGACCCGCTCTGACCGTGGAATCAAATTCAACCCAGTCTTAAAGATCGACACACTGACCAAACGAGGCTTCTTTGAAAGGAAGACCTGCTTTTCGAACACCAAAACTCAAAAACGTAACACCCAGAATTCGAAAACGAAACCGAGTCCAAGAACACGAAAACGAAACACCCAAAACACGAGAACGAAACACCTAAAACTCGAAAAGGGAGCAAATTTGACTCTGACCAGTGCCACGTTTTCAACATGTCTAACTTCCATAAAGATCAGAGAGTAACGAACCTCGTTACTTTCAAATTTAGCAGCCTTTTGCTATCGTTACTTTCGGAAAGCTAAATCGTGAACCGATCCATGTTCTCAAAATGGAGAACTGGAAGGGGTCCTGAAAGGTGAAAGGGTGTGGGGTGGGGCATAAATCCCATTTCCCTGTGACACTGACTCAAATCCCATTTTCCAGATTCCAGGTCCCATTTTAGCTCTGTAGTCCCTTAAAATAGAGATAAATCTTGCTAAAAAAAGTTAACGCTACACCAAACATAGTCAAGGGTCTTTGAAAGCAAACATCATTTTTGTTCAGCTTGGCCTATCTATATCTGTTATTTCATTGTTTCGCGTAAATAGTCAGTCGCTACTTTCCGATTTCACAGTGCTGCTACTTTCGGGATTTACTAACAGCCATGAAATTTTAACGCTATTCTTTGTAGTTGTGGGGAAGGGGGTGGGGTGTACCCTACAGTGTTGTTGTGTCAATGTCAACCGGAAGTATCATATTTTTAAAAAGAAGGACGTCAACATGATACCGACGGGGCCGATCATTTGAATTTAAAAAGGAATCTAAAAGCCCTCCATGTTTTACCAAAATCTTGCTTAATCGTATCGATACTGAACAAAAATTTCCAACTATGACTGGTTCTCCATGCGCCCGATTGTCAGGTATATAGCGTGCGATTTCATGAGTGTCTAATTGCGGCTATCCAGTTAGAAAAGTCCAGTTAAATGTTTCTGTTACTGGATAACTGTAATTAGACATCTACACCATGTGCGTGCTAATTACGGTTCTCTCTGGGTTTTTTGTTTGTTTGTTTGTTTGTTTTTTGCTGTTGTTTGTAAAACCGATGGAATACACTGCCCAATTCAGTTCTCCTCAGAGATTTCTTAACCTCGATTTATTTTTTTCGATCTCTACTTGTTTGTTTTGATGATTGACCCTCACGGATTTTTGCTACAGACATAACTGACGCTTCGGCCGTAATAGCCGCGGAAATTTTATATTTTAAAATGTTATTCTCTAGGTTTATTTCAGTTTAACCTCTTAGTAGATTAATAAAAATGATAGACCAAAGACAAGATTATAGTATCACATTTTAATTATAACTGAGTTAAAAATATTCAACATGTCACCGGTCAGATATTGTCATTTAGAAACGCTTGGGTAATGCTTACATGCACTGATAGAACTGTTCCTACTCCTACCACCCCCCCCCACTCCTACCCCCATAAACGCATTGCCCCTACCCTACCCTTACCTAAAACTTTGGATATTGGAGATATTGGAGGAGACATAAATTTCTGCCGTCTCTCTTTTCAGAGGTTTCCTTAGAGCAAGCTTAGATGTATTCCGGGGTTAGGCAATGAAGTTTATGGCCATAAAACTATATCACCAGCACCGACGAAAGAATTGACTTTTTTTTTCCACTTGGGGTAGGGGGGAAGGGACGTGTTTTAAGAGGTGTGGAAAACTAAGGTATCGGTTTGAGTAAAAACTGTAGTCCGAACATCGAGAAACACAAATCATACTCCACTTATCAGTGCAAAAGAAAAATGCTTTATTGCAATATTTTTTGGTGACGTAATTTTCTGACCTAAACATTAGTAAAGGCGTAAAAATTAAAAAAGGGCACCTTCACTACGCATCTTTCCGCCTCTTCTCTTGGTTTGGTTGTGTGGCTGGACTTCGAATAACTATATATTTAGCAGTAAAGTAAACATTAGCACACCGTTAATTCTAATTCATTTAACCAAAACGGAGGCCAGAAAGTGACCGCGCGGACTTCAGACATTCAGTGAACCTATACAGGTATAATCAATCGCCAATTTTTTCGACTTAATTAATTTACCTGGACACAACATGCTGTAACAAAATTCTCTTTAGGAAACTTGGTGTCTCCACACCAATAAAATGTTCTCAAAATGATAAGATTTCTAGTTTAACTCTGCGATTTAATGAAAATTTGTAAGTTTCCTGTAGTAGATTCGCGCTTTCATTTTCATTTTATTTTTTTCTTTTAGAGTTTGAATAAATGTTTTTTTCTTTAATTTTTATTTAAATGCTACAAGACACATACATTACAACCCTTATTACAATATCTAAAGTAGCATTACAATATTGACACTACGCAAAAAGTATTACTTATACTAGATTTTGAGTAAATGTTTGACGTCAATGATGGAATTCGAAAGTCAAAGATGGCAAAACGCGAGCTGTTTCCGCCCCAGGAATATATACGATTAAGATTTGCGGAGACTATTTGGTTCACTTAAAATCATAATATAAGATATTTCCGAAAACAATCCTATGATAGCTTCTAAAATATTGAAAAATAATAATATGAAGTTTACCTTCGACAACAAATACGGGATCTTATAGGACTAAAATATTGATAAACAAGAAATAATATTTCAGTCTGAGTTCTGGCTGCGTGATCAGACCGAGAAAATTTGAAAACCACACAATTCGGTAATGGAATAGTTCTTCATCAATGAGAATGGATTGAAAATTAAGATTCAAAGTTGACTTTGAATATTTCCAATTCACTGATTTTGAAGTCGTTTTCGGGAGTAAAAGCGCGAGAAACGTTCGCATTTGAAGGCCAGTTGAATGTCATCTGGTTTTCGACTCCAAGATAATTGTTACCCTCAACAGCATTTCTTAGTTTAAGGTTGAAGAATCTTTTATTTCCGAAACATGGCCCCATACCTGTTTTACACAGTATACCACCTTCATCAGGATATGCCCTTGGTTTTGCAGATAGCTTGATCGGCTGAGTTCCAGAATGACTTATCAGTGTGAACAGGAAAGAATGGTCGTCTGCTTTAAATTTGTCAACTGCTTAAAGGAATCAAATAAAAGTACAATGAGTTTGACACACATCAAGCGTAAATTCCGTTATTATTGGTCCCGGGTATTGGTCATAGGTCTATAACTATATTTCTGTATATCTGCGAATTAAACCATTTCAGGCAATGGAGTCAATACTAAAAAACTTTGTACATCACGCCGTTTCGCAACGTGATCACGTAAACTGGGCTTACGTATACAGTCTCTTAATTCTTATGTTCCTTCAAATCCGGGCATAATCTGAGCCATCCTATTAGATGAAATGTGACACATGTTTGGCTCTTGCTTCAGTGTTCAAAGTATAAACTCTTTATCAAAGAGAGTCTCGGCTTTAAAAACATTTCGGGTGGACACAGATCCTCTACATTGATGCTCACAGGGAAAAATTGGTTACAGGAGTTTTGGAGCGGTTTTCAACTGGTTTTGGTTTTGATTTTGGTTTTACTTCGGTCAGTAAGATTGGCTGAGTAGTTTAATTGGTAAGTAACTGGTTTGGTTTTGGTCTTGCGACACTCGATTGAAAACCGCTCTATTGAAATAAACCAATACTACACTTAAGGTTGAGTATTGTTCTTACACGGAAACGATGGAGTTGGGTTGGTCACGTGCTCCGCAGAGAATCTACCAGCATTTCTAAAGTTGCTCTCAGATGGACACCAGAGGGTAAAAGAAAAAGAGGCTGTCCAAAATCCACCTGGAGAAGAACTGCAGAAGCAAAACTTCCGGCTCTAAACGTTACAAGGGGGCAAGCTTCACAGCTTGCAAAGGACCGACAGGAATGGAGGCGACTTGTTGATGCCCTATACACCACTGGTAGACTACGAGTAGTCCCTCTTTCGCTTAGTCCGTCGTGCGTGACGCGAGAGAAATTCGCGAGAAAAACATGGCCGCGCGAAATCCTGGGGGCTAGGAGCGCGCGAAAGGAGGGACTACCGCCTAAGCCCAAGAGTTTGCCCTTTCACGGCCGAGTGATTTTTCGGTGTAGGATTTCTCATCTTGACGTCCTCTTATTATCGCCTGTTATCAATAGCCCCGGGAGATCTGAATAAAATTGCTCTACTCTACTCTTCAAGTAGCCAGGCAAAAACATATGCCGTGAGAAGTATATCTTCGTTCAGTGTTCGTTCAACGAAACTGTCAAAGAAGTTTTAAAAAGAAGACGGCGAATGAGGCCTCTTGTAACGATTTTCGCTGCGTCTAAAAGTTATTGCGAATATTTCAACAGAGTTTCAACCGAGAATTTACATTATACATTATACATAGGAGATCATCCAACTGCGGTGAAATGTTTGCCGATAGCAGCGGAAAATTTCAGGTGAATGTCCGGCGTCAAGTAAAAGTCCGGTTCAATCTTTCAAATGGACGGCAGAAAGGCCAAGCTCAGTGAATTTATATTCGCTGACTTAGACGATGCTGTTGAGCGGCGAAATCACTAACACGCTCGCAGTCGGGGTGGAGGCAGAAAGCTTTGCCAAACAAAACACTGGATAAATTTAAATCTTTCCAAAGCGCCTGTCGGCAGATCACGGCTTGCGAAGCGCGATTCCAACGCTTCGATTTGCTCTGGTACCGCTTCGATTTGCTCCGGTTCCAAAACATTCCTGCAAGACGTCACAGGTATCTCGAATGTTGACAACACGTTGTCAACGTTCCTAACATAAGCCAATCATATTTTTGCGTTGTGAGAGCAACGCATAATTCAAACTCTTGGGCTTAGGCGGTAGTCCCTCCTTTCGTGTGCTCCTCGCCTCCAGCATTTCGCGCGGCCATTTTTTTCTCGCGGTTTTCTTTCGCGTCACGCACGACGGACTAAGCGAAAGAGGGACTACTCGTAATCTACACCACTGGGCGCTTAAAGGACTGATCAACACTTAAGGTTCTATTAACATCGTGGTACCCGGCTTCCTGATAAACAGCTAATTATTGGGTTTACTTTAGGGACCGCGGAAGAGGAGGGCTATAGCCCTACCACTTTATTGCTTAGTTTGATTTTTTAAATTAGTGCACCAGATGACATGGACAATTTATCAATTTTACCACTTGAAAGTGACAAAGTGACGGAACAGTGACCCCTAATTTGTTTTTAGCCCTAGCATTTTAAAATGGTCTCTGCAGTCTGTGTTATAATTTTGGTCATAATTGGATATGATACGACGATTATCAGTTGAGTTTGGTCATCAGGCCCCGATTGTTCGAAGGCTTGACAACGCTATCCACCGGATAAATCACTATTCGTTGGATAAATGTTAACAAAACAAACCATGCTATCCACTGGATAGTGATTTATCCGGTGGATAGTGTTATCCACCTTTCGAACAACCCGGGCCACATTTTCAAGTGAAAATCATGTTGTTGTCAGCCTTTGACGTCAGTGGCAGCAAAGCGCACGAAATTGAAGGCAACGCAATATATGGGCGACGCACGGCTTGTTACCGATAGAAACGAGGTAAGTTGCCTGTGGCAAGACCGGCGTGATTTTAAGGCCAAAACTCATATGATAATCGTAGTGGTGAAGCTAAGATTTTAACAACATTTTCTAATCTGTTTTAGTTTTTGATGGACGCAATAAGGCAGCGAAGTAAGCTTGAAATAACAAAGAAAAGCTTTATAGTTCAAGTATTGCAATGAATTGCATGCAGACCTGATTCCCATGATTGTGAAGTGTAACCGCCAAAGATATATTCTCCACTTTTTATCACCACGAGGGTAGGACCTTTGTTATCACAGCAGCGATGAAAGTCAGCAGGTGTGTAACCATCAGTTGAAGCTCGGAACAACAGAGAACATGTCGCATTAGGAGGCAACCATGACTGAAGAGTTGACAGGTGGCTTTCTTCCTTTATTATCCAGGAGTCTTCAAATGGAGAGATGTCCCCTTTCAGTCCTTTCAGTTGATCTATTATTCCTTGAATTTGATAAACATGGCCTCCCTAAGCAGTTCTTTTCGGATTGTCTTGTCATCTGGGCAAAGCAGCTCACCATTGCGGAGGTAGTTTAAGATGTACCTTAACAATAATAAATATCAATATGTCAGATCAAATTATGTGTAAGAATAACTATTCTCACTCCCTTACACTGCTACCCTCATCTGAGCCTCAGACAATGGAGGAGACACAGAGTTTCACAGATTGCTTTAAGGGCCTGTTTACAAGGAAGGAGGGTTACCTTAGCAAGCGGGATAACCCTAGCTAGAGGACAAAAGATAGCCTGGGTTCACAAGCAAAATTTCACTGGTAGGGTAACCCTACAATCCAGGACAACTTAATGCGTGGTTACACTCAAAGGGTCTGGAAACAAGTAGAAAGTTATCCCGGGTAGGCGGGTTAATCCAACCTGGAGTGTTTACAAGGGAAAAAGTTAACACTTGCCAAGTTGACCCTAGCACGCAGATAGGGTAACCCGCCTACCCGGACCTTGTAAACACGACGAAGAAAAAAAGAGGAAATGTGTGAGTGCTAGGGTAATCCTCTCTCCTTGCAAAAAGGCCCTAAAGAAGAGCTCAAATTTACCCCAGAAGCACCAAGGATGTTTTTGGTCATCAAATTGGTGATTTTTTGTATTCTCGTATGGATGTTCCATCCGCAGGTAGGAAGGGGGGGGGAGGGTAGGGATTGAGTTCAAGAAAAATTGAGGCATTTTTACGGGTTACATGTCCATCATGTGGTCTTCACGTTTGCTTTTCTCTCTTTCATGACAATTTGCAAAATGTATATCACGCTTTGGGAACGTTACGTCAAGCTCACAACATTTCAAGGCGTATGGGCACCTTCGTACTTGAAGGGGTGGTGGCCTTCTTGCCTGAAAAATTTACGCAATGCCCGAAAGTGTATGTGTTGAAATCAGGATGCAAACGCACTCAAATTGCGTGAAAAAAAAAAAAAAAAAAAAACGTTCACAATTCCCATACCTATTCAAACTGCTATAATTCCAAAAATAGTTATATTCAAAGCTTACATACTCAATGACCTCTGTTAACAGTCTCGATCTATTTGTGAAAATCTAAAACATAGTAAAAGAAAAAGTCCTAGAAAACGGTAACTAGCTAGAAACTCTATTTACGAGTTTTAGAAATCACCCCAACAGCATTACTTTGTAATGTTTTCTCTCAGGTGTCGCTGCCTGAGTCATGAGCGTTTTGTCCGAAAAATCACATAATTTCCGTAGCTAGGGGGGCTGCACCCCCCTCGCCCCACCCCCCTCCCCCCAGGCTCGTACGCCTATGTATTTCATGAGTGGAATTTTTTCTAACATGCAGTAGTTTTGCTCAGTGCAGAAGAACGAAACAGTAATCCAAGGTTCTCATGCTTGAAAGTGCTCAAAGTAGTTGTGTTTTGAATAGCATACAGTCGAAGCGATTTTATTACTTACCGGAAGAGTTCACCATCCCGGTCTATAAAATATGCTCCATCGTCCTCGTCCGCTTTTAACTCGAATCTTCCAGAAAACATCGCACACAGCATGGAATCCGGATCCTTTCTCAGAGTGTCCAGTGTTGTTTTATAAATCTTACCGCCGACATTCAACTTGATCGTGCTAGCAAAGTGCACTTCATTCAGAGTTTTTGTTATCTCTTCGATGGCTGCTTTTTCTTGTCTTGCATTGTTTAGATCTTGTTCTAACAACTGGCGACCTTCAGCCAAAAGCTTCTGTGCCAATTCAAATAAGCTCAGCTCTTCTTCCTTCTGTGTAACCGCGGCCATAACTGTTAACAGTGGCAACGCAATCTGAACTCAGGTAACACTTCCGGGTTGCAAAGACGGTTGCAAAGAGTTTCGGAAGAGCCGCGTTCTTCCTAATCAGCGTTAGACTACGATACAGCTAAATACTTAGTGTAACAATCATATAGAGAAACTGCATTTTTAGCCCCCAGGCTAGTGCAAGCTGAGAGACGACGATACAGAACAAATAAGACAAATGAATTATAAAGTCTGCTTTCTCATCTGAACGTAATATTGAACATTATAACTCTCAGAGCCCACTATGCTGCAGGTCTTGAGTTAGAGTATCTGTTGTTTTTCATACATTCAGATGTATACGTTCCGGAAAAAGAAATACCCCCATCCCTAAAATATGCGCCCAACTCCATGGCAAATAAGCGCCCTCCCTTGAGTTGCCAAAAGTAGCTACTGTTGCTGGGTGCTAAATGCCACTTCAGTTTTCCCCTCTCCTTTCCCTTTGAACGCCTACCAGGCAGACTTTACACTCCATTACGAAACTTAATTGTGTCAGTGCTGTAAATTTCACGCTACAGTTCTAGAGATTGTCTTACTAGTTTGCGTTCCTCTATCGTTGAAACGGAAAAAAAAAATGCATTTTTCAGGAACTAACGTTATTTCTTTTCTCCTTTAAAGATATTAAAATTTCGTCCCGCTTGGGGAAGAAACGAGTTCGACGCAAAATGACATTCTGGTACTTTCATGTGTTGCATGGTTTATAATAATCTGCGGCTGATCCGTATTGGCTAGAAGAACAGAGAAGAAGATGGACCAGAAAGTAACGTCTGTTGTTGACATTTTTTCCTGTTTTACTGAGTAACCAAATGAAAGAGGTGTGCTTAATTGTGCGGAGCAATCAAATAAAACCCTCTGTACTTAATGGCATAGTAGCAAGATCCATCACACAACTTAGAGGTCTTTGGAGCTGGAGTGTTCCTTTTATTTGTGGGAAGGCCTTCGTTCCCCTCCTCCCCCCTCCCGAGTATAATTGATCTCTGCCATTTTGGCACGCGTGCAAGAGTAGTAGGAAATGGAGTTTATAGTTTGTACCGCCGTAATTTCACAGGTTTGTTCTTTGTTTAAGAAATGGCTTGAACTGCTGATGTTTTATGATAACAAGCTTATTTGCTTTACTGTGTTCATCTTGTCGGGTCAGCAGGTGGAATATGGGGCCGTCGTGTGTTTGTTGACAACCTCTGCATAAAGACCTCCGGACGAGGGTGAGCTTCAAGTAGCTAGTTTTAAAGTGTGGATTGCCTTACAGTTTGATTCAATAAATACTAGGCTAAATAATAAGATAGTACATAAAACGTTGCATGTGTTCCGATCAGAGTTTATGTGGATATAAACTGACAAACACGCAGCCGTAACGGAACCTCTGGCAATTTGACCGCGTTTTTTCGCAGATTGTTTTGTTTACAAACCGAGAATCCTACACATTCTATCATTTTTATCGATCTACTCTAGAGCACTTCTGCTTCTCCACTTTCTAGGACCACTCACGTTACGATTTCAAGAAACTGTGAGCACGTGTTAAGAAGGTGAGGATGAACATGTGATAGATAAATTTAGCTTGCGCGCGAGGGATAAGATCGGCAACTACTGTAACCACTGAGTTAATGTCATATAATGATGGCACCGTAACATGTATTTAAGAAATAAAAAACATGTACCGTGTTTCTATCGAGTATTAGTATAAATCTACTAGCGTTCTATCACGAATGCCGTTCTCTGATTGGCTACGCTACTCACGTTCTATTCTGTGATGGATAGTGACTAGCGTAGCAGCGTGCGCTGGCGGCCGCTTCTTTGTGTTTTTTGAAGTGTCTGTGGAGAGGACTTAGATGAAAGTTTTGAACGACTAGTAGATTTATACGAAAATAATTAGATTATTCGCTCTCGATTTCTATGCGTGATAGTTCACGCGATAGAAATCTCGAGCTTCTTTAATAGAAACACGATTTTTAACCAATCAGCGCGCGTATTTTCTTTGGGCTGTTTTCTAACATTACTTAGCTCTTACAGAATTAAGAGTACAATTCTAAATATCAGCTTTCCTATCCCTAAGTAACCCTCGCGTCTCCCAGAAAGTATTACGTTTGCTCTGTTGAAAGCATGTTTGACAATTTGATCGGAACATCAAACGGTGATATACAAATGGCGGAGTGAAGTAGTTTGTCCTTGTTGTTGAAACTTCAGATGCGTTCAGTGTCTGGAGATCAAAAGAAGGGCGAATTTTATTAGAGAAATGTAAGGTTTAGGACTTTAACTTTCCTATTATTTACAAAATTTTGAATGATAGCGACCTGAGCTAGAGTTATTTAGCTATAAAGATGAAGTATTGTATAAATAGTTACTGACTTTATGAACTTTTACGCCTAAAAGTTTACTCTTTTTCAGATTTCATCCCAAGTTTTTTTACATCTTCAACTTAAAAAATATCATAGCTACAAACTTTGAAGTTTAGGTTCCATAAATCGTGAGAGTATCACACTTTATTTGCGCCAATCGCAGGGAAAACAAGCACAGAGCTGCCCGACGCCATTTTCCAGCCCTGTTTCCTCGGTGGTCCGCATGCTACGCATTTACTTTTCATTCTCATCGGAAAGCGCTTATTAGAATCTTCAGTTCCTAAGCGAGAGAAGGGTTCGTTGTTCTACAATTGCAAGATGTCCGAAGCAGCAAGGTCCCCAGCTAAGAAGAAGCCAACAGCGCCTAAAAAGCCTGCTGGTCATCCACCTTACATAGAGATGATCAAGGCTGCCATTGTAGCACTGAAGGAGCGAAACGGTTCTTCCCGCCAAGCCATCGAGAAATACATCAAAGCCAACTACAAGGTTGGTGAGGTCGGTCCTCACTTGAAGATGGCTTTGAAGAGAGGCGCCGCCGGTGGAAAACTTCTACACACCAAGGGAGTTGGTGCTTCAGGCTCCTTCAAGGTGCCCAAGGAGGAAAAGAAGGAGAAGAAACCGAAGAAGAAGCCCGCTGCAAAGAAGAAGCCCGCCGCCAAACCAAAGAAGCCCGCCGCCAAGAAGGCAGCGAAGAAACCAGCGGCAAAGAAGGCCGCGAAGAAACCAGCGGCGAAAAAGCCAGCAGCAAAGAAACCCGCAGCTAAGAAACCAGCGGCAAAGAAAGCTGCAGCTAAGAAACCGGCGGCTAAGAAGCCTGCAGCTAAAAAGTCCACCAAGAAAGTAGCGAAGAAACCAGCGGTAAAGAAGCCCGCCAAGAAACCAGCTAAGAAGGTTTAAGGAGTGAGGCGCTCCTTCACCAAACAAAACGGCTCTTTTAGGAGCCACCACATGAAATAAAAGAGCAATAATCAACAGAGTACTCCTCCGAAAAAAGTAATCCTTTCTTTGGATTTCTGAAGCTATAAACTTGTGCTGTGAAAGCTCTTGGTTCGTCCTGTCTCCTATTCCTTGCCCGTAAAATACCGATACGTTACAAATTATTACTCGGTGAAATAATCAGTTTCTAAAGATTTGTTGCTCAAAGCGCGCTTTAACTTTAACGTTTTGAAAGTTGCGTGACTTGTGGTCTCATAAGCGTGTCACGCAAAAGTCAGTTGAAAGATTCGTTTTAGTTTGCGCGCTCGATCGAAACGCGCCCAGTACCCGAGAGAGTCTGGAGCGAAAATGGATTCTATCGATAACAATATTGAATAAAATAGATCACCTATAATGCCAAGCGAAATTATTTACTAACGGCTATTTCGGGCTATGGTTTTCCAACTGATTCTTGGACAATCAGAAATTACAAATATCTTTTGACAAATAAAAAAAAAAAAAAACCGTCCAACATAAAAGTTTTTAGCTCACGTTATACACTGATCGGTTCTTTCGGGTCTCGTTGAGTGTTCGAAAATTCGCGCGGGATCATTTCAGCTTGTCCCGAAACTAAAATGGGTATTTGGCTCTTTATAGGACACAGCGCTGACTATCTTATTATTGTAGAAACACGAAAGGCCTTGATTTGGATTTTTGCAACTTCAAACTCAGCTTTAATTTAGAAAGAAAGTACTGTGGATCATAACCTTCCCGAGAGGTTTCCAAAAAATTTTAGATTTTTGATTTTAGATTTTTGCTTCACAAGTACTCCGCTTCTACGAGAACTTAAGTTCTGCCATGAACGCATGGCGAATCAACAACTATATATTATCTACTGTGAAGGGAATGCCACATTTTATGTAATAGATCAACTGGTCATTGCTTTTATTCATGTGGTGGCTCCTAAAGGAGCCGTTTGTTTTGTGAAAGTGTTGTCCACTTTATGCTCGCTCTCCACGGATTCGGCGGGCCAACTGAATGTCCTTGGGCATGATGGTGACGCGCTTGGCGTGGATCGCGCACAAGTTGGTGTCTTCAAACAGACCAACAAGGTAAGCCTCGCTAGCTTCTTGAAGAGCCATGACAGCGGAGCTCTGGAAACGCAGATCGGTCTTGAAATCTTGAGCGATTTCTCGCACAAGACGCTGGAAGGGCAGCTTGCGGATCAGCAGCTCGGTGGATTTCTGGTAACGACGGATCTCACGAAGAGCGACTGTACCAGGCCTGTAACGATGAGGTTTCTTGACTCCACCGGTAGCAGGAGCGCTCTTACGCGCTGCCTTAGTGGCGAGCTGTTTTCGTGGAGCTTTTCCACCAGTTGATTTACGAGCGGTTTGCTTTGTACGTGCCATGTTCGATATCGAGAAATATCACTGATATAATAACATAATAACGTTACAAACGGATTTATACCTGGCGGGCTTGTCCCTGATTGGTTCAAAACTATGAGATTTGATTGGTTGAATATAATATCACCAAATAATTTTACGGTTCTGTGATTGTATTTCGATCCTAAGAAACTTTCAAAAGTTTTTTTTCAGGAGTAGGACATTTCTTCACTGAGATTTAAAGAAAAATCGCTTGAATAGATGCAAAGTTAGTTATACTTTCCTTGTGCGTTTTTATGGAGGTTTAATCAATGGTAAGGACTTCTTTCCCTTTACAGAATGTGCTCGCACGTGTTGTGTGAATGAAACGAATACCGGCATTTTATGATAATTAACAGTATTAACTGACCCTTGGCTTTGTTGTATGTAGTCAGCCAATAAGAACGTGCATATTCGCGTTGTGTTTCCCGAGAGGTCATTGTTCACCCTATAAAATGCATAAATGGCGCAAAGTTGGTTATATCTCTGATACAAGCAAGTAAGCAACATGTCTGGTCGCGGTAAAGGAGGCAAAGGTCTAGGAAAAGGAGGCGCCAAGCGTCACCGAAAGATCCTTCGGGACAACATCCAAGGCATCACCAAGCCAGCCATCCGTCGTCTTGCTCGCCGTGGTGGTGTCAAGCGTATCTCTGGCTTGATCTACGAGGAGACTCGTGGTGTTCTCAAAGTTTTCCTTGAGAACGTGATCCGCGATGCTGTGACATACACCGAGCACGCAAAGAGAAAGACTGTGACAGCCATGGATGTGGTGTACGCTCTGAAACGACAAGGCCGTACTCTGTACGGATTTGGCGGTTAGACTACACAGTCTGCCAACTCAAACAAACGGCTCCTTTAGGAGCCACCAAATCTGTCAAAAGTCATGACCAATAAAATGTTTCTTTGTAATACTAATACAACACTAATAGCGTTCCCACAGATCGCGCGCTGAGGAAAGCCGCTTCGTTGCCCGAATATTCGACAAATATTTTACGATAACCTTTGAACCGAACAACGGTGAGCTTTTAATTGTTTGTTCCTGCGAGGTTTTGGCGCCATTTCTGCAACGGTCGACCTGCTCGCGCGCACAACTTGAACGGTTCGCAGTTTAGGCTCGATTACCAACCGCTGTTCGGGAAAGGAGCCGGCGGGGAAGAATTCGAGAAAGCGGCGGAAATCGAGCCTATTCGCAGTTCTGAATGCTTAAATTTACAAGGAAAAGGGCTTGCGCAAGGCTGCTCATAATTATTGCTCGGTTTTTGGCATGTGAAATATATGCAAGACGTGTATATCGTGCGCACGAAAGTCCATAGAAAAGATTGCGCGCGATTATTTCAAAGTTCGATTTATGTTTGCGCAAATTTCGTGCACGAAAAAACGTTTCCGCGCTATTGCGGAAGAAAGGACGTATAGATAGAAAACTTACCATGTTTTAGTTTGAATAAACAAGGAGAAGTGTTCGGGGCTTTCGAAGTAAAACTGAAAGCAGAACCATTTTAACAAATGTGTTTCTTCTTTGTATATTAGTATTCATGTTGGTCAAGACCTTTGTAATATTTGGTGGCTCCTAAAGGAGCCGTTTTTTTTTTTCTGTGAGTCAAAGCTTATTTAAGCTTTGGGTTTCTTCTCCGTCTTCTTGGGCAGAAGTACAGCCTGGATGTTTGGAAGAACACCTCCCTGCGCGATGGTGACACCGGCGAGCAGTTTGTTCAACTCCTCGTCGTTACGGACAGCCAGCTGAAGGTGACGGGGGATGATTCTTGTCTTCTTGTTGTCACGAGCAGCGTTGCCCGCCAACTCGAGGATCTCGGCACTCAAATACTCGAGAACTGCAGCCAAGTACACCGGAGCACCAGCGCCAACACGCTCAGCGTAGTTTCCTTTGCGGAGAAGACGATGGATACGACCAACTGGGAACTGAAGCCCTGCTCGGGATGAGCGGCTCTTGGACTTGGTGCCCTTTGCCTTTCCTTTACCGCGACCAGACATGATTGAATGTAAAACTCACGAGTTTCTGAGAGAATGAAATAGAAGCGATATGTACTACCTTATATTTGCCACGGGTCGAATATAGAGGATCGAGATGCACCAATAAGAACTTTTCATTTGACAAGGGAAAACAAAGACTCGAAGTGGTATAAACAAACCACATGCAAAATAACATGACCCTTAAGGTCTGACCAATTAGGAATCGAGGATTTCGATCCTTATGGTAATTGATCCTTTCAAAATTTTATTATAAATACAAAATGCATCATCTGGACCTCATTCAAATCCATTCTGATCTACAGACATGGCACCCAAAGTTGCAGGAAAGAAGGGCGAGAAGAAAGCCGGTAAGGCAAAGGCCGCCGCTGATGGAAAGAAGAAGAGAAGGGGAAAGAGAAAGGAAAGCTATGCTATCTACATCTACAAGGTGTTGAAGCAAGTTCACCCTGACACTGGTATCTCCAGCAAAGCCATGGGCATCATGAACTCGTTCGTCAACGACATCTTCGAGCGTATCGCCACCGAAGCTTCCCGCCTTGCCCACTACAACAAGAAATCAACCATCAGCTCCCGCGAGATCCAGACCGCCATCAGGCTGCTTCTGCCCGGTGAACTGGCCAAACACGCAGTGAGTGAAGGAACCAAGGCTGTGACCAAGTACACCAGCAGCAAGTAAACTCACTTTGTGGGTTTCCCGCCAAAACAAACGGCTCCTTTAGGAGCCACCAAATGTTATAAAAATCAATGACCAACAGCACAGTCTTTTGTGCTTAATTTCAATAGCCCTTTCTCGTAATGCGCATATTATTTTAAGACTGTCTTACGAAGTTCTAAGCCTCCCACCGAAACTAATGTGGTTGCAAAAACGTGAAATGTCTGCTGTGCGTTCCCCTGATGTTAGACTTAATATGAAGGTATTTAAATTCGTATTTAATAGGAATATTAATTCAAAAGGCAAATCTTCGTGGAGAAATAAATTTGATAATATAAGACGACTCGGTCACGCAGGAGGTTTAAAAGATCGCGTATTTGTCGTTCTCTTAGTTCACGCTTGTTCACCGAAGTTTTCGTATCTGATAGGAGAATGACGTAGCCAGCAGGATGTCGCGCGCGAATAGTTCATTTCGTGCGCGAATTCGCGAACGCAATTTGGCCAATTCCATCTCGCGGCTTCTCCAAAGCACCCCCCTCACTAACTAAGGAACGGAATTTAACAAATAAAGGGACGAGAAGCAGCAGGCTATGGCGCGTTTTCAGGGTCAAAATTAAAAACTAACTTTTCCAACTTTCCTTACCTGCTAAGTAAAATGTCTGTCATTTCCTGTCTTTGAAATTAGACAGTACGCATCTCCTTTGACCTCTGAAACAATACATTCCGCGTTTCCTGAATACTAAAATCATAACGTCCGGCATATTTTGACCTTTGAACAAAATTCTCTGCGTTTCCTGGCTTCTCTCGAATTTTGAGTCCGGCATGTTCTGACTTTCGATGTAATTAGTTACCAAATACCTTACTACTTAGTTTAAACATCTCAACTAAACATCCCATGCCGGCACCTGACAAGGCATTTAGTTCATAATGAAATCTCGCTGCTGAGCCGACATTCCGATTTGTGCGATATTTGTAACCAAGGGGCGATCGGGTGTGTCCAGTCTCTTATTCTCATCAGTGCCAAGTCAACAGGCTGCTCCACGATCCACACTCGTACATGTTGTATATACCGCGCTATTTTCGCTTTCGCTGAAGGAGGATTTGAAAAAAAAAACAAACTATACTCCTCGTATATATTCTGTTGGTTCCATTCTATGGAGCACGGGCGAGGCTGGGGGGAGTTTGATTACAAACGGGATATCCGGAAGTACACAAGGGTTTAGTCAGCCTGCGAATACTGTCACCTCTTATACAATATGTTTATTACAAAAAACACCTGAAGAATAAGCATTAGCGTACACGTATGGCAAGCATGTAGCGGTTTGATAGGGAAAGGAACAAACGGGACGCAAGGTTCTGGTGCTTTCATGGAATTCTTATTAAAAAATGTCCTACAATCAGCCTCCACACAAACATACGCTCTCCCCTGCCGAGAGTGCTGGCCAGTTTTAGGACAGCAATTAGGATTTTATTTAGAATTTTGGTTAGGCATAGTTGATAATGACCAGCATGAAAAACAGAGACGAAGATGAGCTTAAAACGTTTTTAATTGAAGTTTCTTCTTGTTTTTCTGAGTAAGCAAATAGAATGGTAGCCCTTGTAAAATTCATTAAATTTGTAGTGTTTTATTAGCTTTCGCCCCTACCGTTAGTCCCTTCACGTGCACTTCCTAGCCATTTCCCAGTGATCTTTGCGAGTGTTGTTTGTTTCGGCCATTTTGGCACGTGTGCAAGAAAAATAGTGGAAAGTTCATTGAGTTTATCGTTATTTCAAAGGTTTGTTCTTTGTTTTTAAACGGTGATATTACTTGATCTGGGTCATAAGCTAACTTTCTCCACTTTTTTGCTTATCGGAACCAGGAAATGGAATATGGAGACGTGTTTGTTGACAACTTGGGAAGTCCCTGGACGAAGGTAAGCGTGCTTGGAAATTGTTTTGCGTTGTGATTACCTTACAGTTTGGTTAGATCAATACTTGACTAGATAATAAGATAGGACATTAACGTTGTATGTGTGTCCATTAGAGTTTTTTCTTCCTTTAAGAGGCACATAAACTGAGAAACATGTAACGCAAAATTTCTGTGTGCCATTCCATTTAATCCGCCCCCCTTCCCCCCCCTTCCCCCTCCTTTATTGAGGAGCTTTGAATTTTACCCCCTCAGAAAAGTTAAATTTTTACCCCCCATGAAAGGAAGATCAAAAAGTGCCAACACACTTCCCCCTTCAGAATGTATTAAGGTAGCTGAACACAGTTTTTGATACCTGTGTTTCATTCACCTTTTTCTCTAAAACCCTTGATCTCTCGGTCGTTAAAAATGGCAGCAAGCAAGTTAACAACACAAACTTTGGTTTTTTGATGGTTGAGCTGATGTATGTGCCGTTGCCATGGTAACATGAATAAAATAAACAGGCCCTTAAAATCGGTTTTGTTTATTTGTAGAAAATCTAGTCATTAGATTTTCTTTGCAGTAGCCCTTTTCACGGTTACCTTTGCTCATTTGCATTACAATAAAATCTAGCATGTATGCGAGGCAATTTGGGGCTATTTTGTAGTTTTAGCCCGAAATTGCCTCACATCCACGTTGAATTACATTGTAATGCAAACAAGAAAAATTAACCATGAAAAGGGCTCTTTGCCTGCAACAAGCTTGTAACAATTCTCACAAGTTAACACCATTTTGCTAATAATTTAACAGAGAGATCTTTAATTATGCCTTGTTGAAGGTTCATTGGAATATCTAGAATTTCCTTTGTTAAAGCTCAATTATTTTCAATACTTTAGGTACTTATTTCCTAAAGTATTTTCGTGCCAAATTTTATGAAATTCTGATGAGTGGTTCTCAAGAAATAGGCGTATTTCGGAGAGTGCAATTTTTCATTTAATCACAATTTTTTGACTAACTATGCATGTGCTGCATTTAACTGGGTTCTTGCACTAACAAAGAAAAAGCTGAGAATTGCTGGGTTCTTTGCATGGTTACCTTTTCTAACATATCTTTGTAATAAAAGACTAAAACCATCAATACATTGTGTTCAATTATAGAGAAAAATAGCACAGATACCGCAGGCGTTGACTAAATAAAATGCTCGCTTTATTGACGGCATGTTTGTTTTTGCAATTCTTATGCATGTGCTGAATTGAATCAGCAAAAGTGCGTGTGAAAAATGTGTTCAACTCCTTAAGGATGTTTGCGCTAATTGTTTCTGCGCATCCTTACTGCGCATGCAAATTCACATACCACGTCATGCGTGGGCGTGCACTAAGTAATGAAATGAACAAGATAGGGCAGATGGCCATTGCTTTAGCTTTGCTTGGATTTAACGATCTTTGGACGTTCGGTGACCCCTACTTTTCTTTTCAGAAACAGATTTTATTTACAATTATCTCCACATTGTCCACAATAATTTGAACAAAAAATCAATGTGGGAAGTTTAAAAAAAAAATCTAGATTTCTGTCCGCGGGACATCGAATCCTACCATGTGTGAAACTATGGTCGCTAAATGCAAACTTGTCCTTTAAGGTGGCTCATAAAAGTAATATTTCTGTGATTTCTGTGTAATATTTCTAGTGTGCACTTCAGCGCGAGGCATCATGCAGGGGTTTGCGAGATAGTGCGCAAGGTTTAAAGTTTACGAAAATCAAAACAAACATGGCGGCACGAGGCCTACTTCGTAAAACTTTGTTATCCGCCAAGTTTCAGTTATTTTTAACTTCAAAAACATCCATCCTTCAGGCAATTTCAAAGGAAAACATCCCTTTAAACCGCTGTGCTGGAACATAAACAACAATTGTGATGTTGATGTTGCGATCCATCACACCGGCTATCAATCTAAAAAACAGCAGGAAAATACTACTCTTCAGGTTTTCTTTTTCTTTGTACTTGGCTAGTGTCACCTCTGGGTATTTATAGTACTCATTTTTTACCGCTTATACTGCTAACCACAACAATGAAAAAGAAAACACTATTCGTGGACTATTCACATTTATTCGCGTGGAATTGCGGGCTTTACTGATCAGTGGACGGCCTTCAAGTGTGCGCAAAGTGCGATCTTATAAAGTCGAGATTTTAATTTGCCCTTAGAACGCACGTGAAAAATTCCTTATTCACGAAGCTAATATCTCAAAAACTGATCTGGTGACCCTACTTTTTTAATGCAAAAACTTATTCAACAGCAAAAGTAGAATGCATGTGCGTAATTGTGAAAAAAACTGTGGAGTGGAATATTATTTTTCCAACTAAGAAATTTCCATTTTTTTAATTTAAGCAAAACCTGCTCTGGAGAATTTTTTTTGAATTTTCCCTGTTTCTTCTTCTGTATGTGATAAAAAGATTTTTATCAAAAAAATAAGGGGTCACCAGCTTAGTTTTTAAGATAGATGCAATTGATGGTAAAAAATGGGTCAAGTTTGTTGCTATGCGACAAGACAGTGTTGTGTTAATTTATGACTTCAACACAATGAAAGGAACAGTGGAGAGTTATCTTAAAAAAATAGCACAGCCATTCAAAACAGTACAGTTCCAAGCCTGAAAAATCGCACCTAGTTTTATAAGTCTCAAAATAACAGAAAATTGTTTTGGGCCAGCTTAAGGAACATCACCAGCTGACTAAATTCACTTAGTAGGTTCACTTAAACAATATTTGGCAGAGAACATTTTACTTCAGAGATCTAATTGCAATATTTTTGGGCTTACAGACACTGTGACCTTGATTGCTAACAAAGCGCGATTTTTTCAGATTTGGGGTGTTCTTCTGGGCATGTTCTCTCCAAAATAAAGTTGGTGACCCCCCATTTTTTTACATTTCTGATATAACTTACTCATCATCTTACAGTGGTAAAAGTCCCAGAAAAAAATCCAGGTTGGAAAATTTTTGCACCAACCTCCTTAAAAGAGAAAAGAGATTGGAAATGAGCAAGAAATAAATTTTATTTGAGATGATGAAATCAAAATTCTCTTGTACGTTGTACGCGTTCAAGTGGTAGATTAAACAAACTCTGCTCCATTGTCATCTTTGTGGTGCTAGGAACCCCCGCCAAGAAAACCTTCCCTACTTTAACATACATGGGAAGATGGCGGTGACATAAATATTTGATATGCCTCTGTGTTGGGAATGTGCTCCCTTTAAATTTACTTGCATTAGTATGTGTAAACTGCTTGAAATGCAAAGTTTGTATCCAGCTGGAAAACATTGAAGAGATGTTGTCTTCGTGGCAACTAAACACCGATATTAATCTTGTTTTCCAGATGAGATTTTAAGTGAAAACCAAGTGGTTCATGACTTCTGCAATCAGTGTGTAGCAGTAATCCAAGTAAGCAAACTGATTAACAATTCTTGATTAATGTGATCAAATGAAGGGGTGCATGGAAAAAAGCCCTAAATGACTCCTGATCTCATGACAAATCCTCTTTTCTGAATAAGGAAGTGAAAAGAAATTTGCTAGGAGAATCTTGCAGTCTATCAGATGTCACTTAGGGTCTTTTTCAATGCACCCCTTCAAATATCCACCAACTACCAATGAAATATTAATTTTGCAGATTTTCATTGAAGGGGTGAGTGCAAAACCATGCTAAGTGGGGATTTGGGTGAAAAAAATGTTTTCTCAAAAGTGCCTAAATTTTTGCATATGGTCTTCAATGTAATAGAAGAATATTGTGTATTTTTGTCGTTGGTTTTTGCTTCAGTTTTGAGTTGTAACATATGCAAAAATCTTGGCTTTTCCTAGCCGTGTCTTTAGGAGTTAATTTGTTGAACAGGAAACAGACAGACTATCTCAAATGAAGGGCCTCATTCATAAATTGACTGCAAATTATATTTTAAACATTGACCTGGACTTTTTTCCTTGTTTGCACATTGTTGGAAGAAAATCTGCCCGGATCAAGATAGCTTTCTCTGTAGCAATGAAGGCAGTGTCTTATGTCAATGTGATGTGTAAAATTTAATGTAGCTTCTGTTTATAGCATTGGAAGTCAAAATCAAATCCCACAGTATCAGTTAGCTGTCTTCCTCAATGTATGTCGGATAATAGCATACAAAGCGGGAATCTAGGAAACATTGTTTACATCGGTTATTGTGACGTGAAACACACGCTTGAAATCTATTGGGCGTCAAAGGAAATACTGTCAAACAGAAATTAGATGCGATGCTTTAGAGCTCTGTCAACTAACTATTGAAGTGTTCTTTTAAAGTACCTTGCATGACTGCCTGCCTGGTGGTTGAGAGGCATCATAAAGCGTTGATAAACCCATAAATCATCAGGACATTTAAAAGAACCAAAATGTGCTCTCTGATGTTCGAACAAACTGATACAATCGAGGTATCGGCATTTGAAGTCAGGCAGCAAAGTTCAAGAGCAGTTCTTGCCCAAGAAAACAATCCACTCGTGAGTTGTGACCCATTTGCCAAATGTTGCCGTTGTCAAAGTTTCGAAAGTGTGCACTGATTTTAGACTGAAATAAGTCTTGCATCGACCGCCATGTTTCCCGCACGTGAGTTGTAGAGAACCTTCCCAGCATGCATTGTGCTCAAGTGCAGTGGATGTTTTGTGGCTTTAGAAGCCTGGTAAACAGCAATATTAGTAAGTTGAAGTGGATTTTACATAGTTATTGACACAGGGAGTACCACAGATACTGGCCAACAAGTTGCGATCGATCATAACAGCACTTTTATTTCAAATTGGCATGATTTATAGTGTTTCTAACTTATGGGATGAGGGGACAGAACCCTAACCTTGGGAGCCTCATAAAACCAGCATTTTGTGAAATCTACATTTGACTGTTTTTAAGGTGAAAAAAGTGTCTTTGAGGTTGGCTGTTGACGTGAAATCAACTTTTTTGTGTTTTTTTCAAGTGAAATCAACATCTCTGAGCTTTCAAGTGTCAACATTCAAAATGTCTTCTTTAAGGTTACTGTAGACATTCAAGGGCCTATTTTGTCCAAAATTATTTTTTACACCAAATTTAAGACTTCTACTTTATCTGAATTTTGCAAAGAAAATTATTTTAAAGACTTAAAACACGAATGAGTTATCCAGTGCACAAAAACGTAAGTTTTTTAAACGAGTCAATGAACCGCAAACTGTGATGAGCCAATTAAAATGTGTTAACCCTGGAATTGAGCAGTAACAATTTTTGCGGCAACTGATCTCATCAGCGGAGTCGTATTTCGCTTCTTTTGTTTATTCCTGACATCTTGCAATTTCTTGCAGAGAAATCTTCACTTTTATAGATCGTTTTCTCTCTGAAGTGATAGACTAGGCAATTTTGCATAGTCTGCGTGTTCCCACATTTGATGATTTGAACGCAAGCACAAATCCCAAGTGAATGTTTTGTCGCTGCCCTGCTCCAGTTTCTTCTGGCTCAGAAGTTGATTCCTGTGTAATTATCGGTGAATTTAATTAAATTTTAATTTTTTAAATGTGTAAATATGCGCACTTGACTCTGCTCACCAAGTAGTAGGCCTGTTCAAGGATATTCCGCTATCATTCCTCTTTTTCCCTTTTTCTTTTTCCCATTTATACATACATACATACAAACTTTATTTACACATGATAAAAAATTGCTGATTGGGTTTATAAGCTGCTGAAATGAATGTTTCGCATCAGACTTCGCTACTCCTGATGTAAAATATAAAGATATACTGTAAATATAAACATTGCACATTCATTCCTGGGAAGCGTTACTGGAGCCCACTGGGGAGTTCAAAGCTGCGTTTCATTGGTTGGCAGCATGGTCACGTTGACAATCGCTTCAGTGAGGTGCAAAGACTGTGGGTTTCTTTTGAGGCCAAAAATTCAAGGTTTATTTTTGCGTGAATTACCTGTATTCAAATGAATTAATAGGGTATGTAGATTTATCGGATGTAAATAACACGTGGCCAAAGTCTTTGTCAGATATTAGCATACCAAAGTGTGTGAGGATTTTGCGAAAATCAAAATATTTTTCCTGTGGCATCCCATTGAGTAACAACTGTCAGAGAATTTTCTATTGTTTAACTTTGAAAGGGATTTCCTAAGCAACCAATAGAAATATCAAAAAAGCCTCACATGCTTTGTTAGCCCATCATCTCCTGATTTAGGATGTCCAGTCAGTTTGGATGTACGTGGTAACACAAAGGCTGGTAGTTCAGTTTAGTAAGTATGGTCATTTTTGCATTTGAAAGCTTGCACATGCCTATCAAAACAAAAATAGCAAAATATATTATTTTTGGATTCTACAAATTATTAGCTTTACAATGATGATCATATAGTTTACCGTCTGGTTTTCTTTGAAGCAGTGCGTAAAGAAAGCATTTTCCGGAAGGCACCCCTGAAGGTCTACAGTAACCTTAAGTGAAATGAGCATCTCTGTGGTCACGCATTCTTGTAAAATCAACATTTAACTGTTTCTTAAGTGGAAAAAGTGTCTTTGAGGTCACCTTTTGAGGTGAAATCAACATGTATGTGTATTTTTTTAAAGTGAAATCAACATCTCTGAGCTTTCCCGTTGATGTGAAATCAACACATGTTTTTTTTAAGTGAAATGAGCATCTCCACGGTTACACATTTTAGTGAAATCAGCATCTGACTGTTTTCTTTATTGAAATGAGCATCTCTTTGTGGTTATGCGTTTTCCTGAAATCAACATTCTACAGTGTTTGAAGTGAAATCTACACCTTTCAGCTAGGCATTCTCGTCAAATCTACATCATTCTTTGAGTTTGTATGTTCTCATGAAATCAACATTTTGCTGTGTTTAAAATGAAATCAACATCTTTGAGCTTGGGTGTTCTCATGAAATCAACATCTTTGAGTTTACGTGTTGTTGTGAAATCAACATTTCACTGTGTTTAGAGTGAAGTCATCTTTGAGTTTACGCGTTCTCGTGAAATCAACATTTCGCAGTGTCTGAAGTGAAGTCAACATCTTTGAGCTTATGCATTCTTGTGAAATCAACATTTTGCCAGTTTTGAAGTGAAATCAACATCTTTGCGGTCGCAAGTTGACGTGAAATGAACATTTTGCTGTTCATTAAGTGAGGAAAAAAAATAAAAACTTATTCTTATATGGATCACGCAAGAAAGAATTGCGTTATACCTTGTCCAAATTTGGCAGCGTTGTTGGCCAAGAACCTCAGACACTAAAATCTTAAAAGTTGTTGTCACTGACTTAAAAATCTTAAAATAGACGTTTTGGCTAAAATACTATAACCTTCTTCAGTGATGAAATGAATGTTAATGGCGTCTAAATGTAAATGAGATGTTTATAAGAATGTGCGGAATGCGCTAGGGATTAATTTAGCATTTTGTAAATGTCTGGAATATGCGCGTGGTCAGTAATTGAGTTTGGTTCGCGAATGGAATGCCACGCTTCCAAGAACAATCTACGCGACCACAAGCGACAGCGGTCTATGACCTTGACATTATTAAAATCAAATTCGTGGTTGTTTTTCATACAGTGTTGCGCCAAAAGAGAGTTCTTGTCACATGTGAGGACGGCTCTTTTATGTTCTTTTGTTCTGGATCTCAGTGTTCTGGATGTTTGACTGATGTAAAGTTTTTCACAGTTTTTACAATTGATTCTATACACGACACCAGTTGACAGGTCTTGATCGAATTTGTCCTTTGGTTTCTTCAGGATCGAACCAACTGTCTTGATGGGTTTATGAGCAACATTTACGTCGAATTGTCCCAAAGTTCTTGCAATTTTTTCAGAGATTCCTTGAAAATATGGCAAAGTAACAAAGCCTCTGTGGCTTTGAAGCTGATTATTTTGGGGCTGATTTAATGCTTTAGGTGGTTTGGTTCTTTGGCAGCTTTTTAAGAATTGGTCCGTGTAACCATTGGTTTGAGTGCGTCCACCACGTGTTGTACTCTCTTAACGGCTTGAAATTTTGTTTGTTTTACCTTCTGCCCCTTCAGTGGTAGCACTACAACATGAATCTTTGATTGTCTAAACTGCTCATGTATCGCAGGATTATAACTGCTGTTTAGATGGATTATCTCTCCTTGCCCATGTCATGTTGTCGCCGAATTCAGTCATTCAATTCTTTGTACAATAACACTGGTGTAACTCTGCGATGTCGATGTAACCCATAACTATGTTTGTCTCGGAAATTGCACAATTTTCCATACTTTTGTGATGCGGTCCACAACTTTAGATACACTGTAACGCAAGTCTTCCTTGCATGATCTATATGAAAATAACTTTCCATGTGTGGAATTTAAAGGTTTACTGTACATGTAAGACAATCAAAAAATTATTTGAACAAAGGCCAATGTTTGTCCCGGCCAGTTATGGGTGGCACGGGAGTCAATAGACATAAAATAGGGGTAAAATAGTGTAAACATACAGTCAAACCTGTATTAAGCAGACCCAATATTAAGCGGACACCTTCTATTAAGTGAACAGTAGTGGAAGTCCCATTTTTTCATTTCCCACATGTACTGTAAAAAATACCTATATTCAGCAGACACCTCTATTAAGTGGACACAGACAGCTTAAACTTGACATTTATGGTCACTTCTATTGTTAGAAACCTGTATTAAAATGGACACTGCATAAAGGACGCATTTTTTTTGTCCACATTTTAATAGGTTTACCGACAAAGAGCTGTCACAGAAATGTGATATATCATTATTCAGTTTTGTTTTTACAAAACTTTTGGTATGGTTTGATTTTGTGAACCTTCGTATAATTTGATCAACATAGATACTATTGCTGCATACTTAAATTGCTTTACCTCATATATTTGTCATTGCTTGTGGAAATACAGTATTTTAGAGTTATCAGCTGTGCACTGGAATGCTATTTGACCCTTAAAAAGTCTTTCAATACTTAGCTCTTATTAACCAAGCAGGAGGTCTGTATAGGGGAATCTTGACCAAGGTTATGAGTACCGACCGAACGCAGTGAGGTCTATACAAATGACTGAGTTCAAGATCCTCCCATACAGACCGACTAAACTCGGTTAATAAGATGTTTATTATATGGCGCAAACAAGAACAATTTAATTCATTTAAGGTAATTGGTTTGTACTAACTGACATTTTGATTGGGGACGGCAATGAGCTGAATTTAATTCTCCCAAAGTTTGCTCCTCCTCTTTACTTTTTTTTTTCTCATCAGGCTTTTTGGCACTTCCATAAAATAAATATTGTTAGATAAAAATAGTCAATGATTTTGCATTTTAGTTTGCAACTTTTTCACTGCAAAACATTACCGGTTTAGATGCCGGTTTAGATAGGAAAATCTAGACCGCTTTCAATATCGATTTCAGCCAATCAAATTTGTGAATTTGGTAGTTCCCAGTCCTTGTGAGACAGAGCCATATAATAGCGATGAATATAAAAATGACCCTTTTAAAGCCTTTCAAGATGAATTCTGAAGGAACCTGTTTTCAACGGACACCCTGTATTAAGCAGACACTAGCACAGGTCCCAAGGGTGTCCGCCTAATACAGGTTTGACTTTAGGTGCCCTATTTTAAACCTACATGTATTTTACCTAAGCTGTCCAGAAAGATCATGAAAACTATGACAAAAGCGAGTTTAAAATAGCTTTAAATTCTGTGAATTGTTTCGTGATTGGTAATTAGTTGTCTTGTAATATTTTTAACCTGGCTCTGAACGAAGGTATTAAATCTTTCTTTTCCAGATCGGATGCCATCAGTGACAAAGTGGACCAAAGCATGAAGCAGTTATCTTAAGAAGGGCTGCATGATTTGTTTTTGCAATCCAGCTTTTGGGTGAACCAGGTAAAGAAAGCTCTTGAATAAGCCAAGTTCAACATCAATAAATTGAATTCAGGCATGCAATTTATTCTGCCATGGTTGATTTGTACAATGAATAAGAGAGCTCTCAAATAACACATTTTTGTTAACAATACTGTTTTGAATTAACTGTCAATCAAGTAATTGTTAAAATATTCTGTAGCCATGTTCAAAAGTCCTACTCTGCCAACAGACTAGTTAACTAACTGACTGATCATTCGCCTGATTGATTGATTGACTAATTGACAGACTGATGGATGGTCTAATTGACTGACTGAGTGACAGGCTGATGGACAAAGGAATGGACGGACAGACTGACTAACGGACTGACAAATGGACTGAAGAACAGATGGATAGACTGAATAAACGACTGATGGACTGACTGACTGATTGACTTGAAAATGGACTGACTGGTCAATTGCCTTATTGATTGACTGACTAATTGACAGACTGATGGATGGTCTAATTGACTGACTGAGTGACGGGCTGATGGACAAAGGAATGGACGGACAGACTGACTAACGGACTGACAAATGGACTGAAGAACAGATGGATGGACTGATAAACCGACTAACTGACTGACTGACTGATTGACTTGAAAATGGACTGACTGGTCAATTGCCTTATTGATTAACTGACCGATGGATTGTCTAATTTACTGACTGGCTAACTGACTGTCAGACAGGCTGACTGACTGGCCGACTGATGAACTAAACAAACTGACTGACTGGTGGATGGTCTAATTGACTGACTACCTGACTAACTGACTGACAGGTAGATGAACTGACCAAATGATTGACTGACAGGGACTGCCAGACTGACTGGCCAACTGACTGCCAGACTGAGAGACAGACAGATCAACTGACTGACTGTCTGACTGACTTACTAACTGACTGACAGACTCCCTGTCTGCTTGCTTGGGACTAGTGATCAATTGTCAGATTATTTGATTGATTGACTGCCTGACAGCCAGACTGGCTGGTTAATTCTTTAGTTGATTGATAGACTGACTGACTGACTGACTGGGTGATTTGATTCTCCAATTGATTGACTGATTGACTGACTGGCTGACTGACTGAGATACTGACTGATAGACGGACGGACGGACGGACGGATGGACTGACTGAGTGACTGAAAAAATGCTCAATACCAAATTTTGAACCTTTCGTTATCATACGGATTGACTGATGTATTGACAGAAAGAGGGATGCAAGAACCTGCTGACAGATAGACAACTTAACAAACGGGCTAACAGACAACCATGTTAGTCAGAAAGAGAGACTGAAAGACAGACAGACAGACAGACAGAACAATTTAGACAGATAGCCTGATTGGCAGACAAAGTTACCTACTTGATTTTAAGGACGTTCGCGCGAAAATGTTCTACTCGATACATTTTCTTCCAAATTCTATGGCGGACAGATAACGAATTACTTTTTTCAGAAATTAAAGAAAAAAATGGTGGTCACGGACTTCGTTTCAGAGATAAAGCGCGTGGAAAACTAGTCTGATTTTGAAAAATTGGCGCTCGTAGATCAGCATGGTCTCCAGGGTTATTAGCTGAAAATATCAAAGATGAATCAACGGAGTCAAACTATCCTAGTAATATTTTGTATAATTGAATCCGTTGCGTTAATAATTCCAAATGTTGGTAACGTTTTCACAAAACTTAACCCTTCAAGAGGCATTTGAAACCGCCGCACAGGTAAACGAAGAGCTAAAAAGAACAGAACTCGATGATGCATTTTGCAAAAAATTCAAACTTCTAATCGATAGATTTTCTTCATTTTTTCGCTAAACGTAGAAAATCGGTAGAGAAAAGGTTCCATCAAAAGAAAAATAGGGGTCACCGAACGTCCGAGGTTGTTAAATCCAGGCAAAGCTATAGCAATGGCCATCTACCCTATCATTGTTCATTTTATTACTTAGCGCGCGCTCGATGCATGAGGTGCTGCGTGAATTTGCGTGTGCAGAAACAATTAGCGCGAACGTCCTTAAGTTCAGTTTTATAATGAGCCTCTGTTTATTCATGTGATCTTGGTACAGTACATTGCATGTCAGGGGTATCGGACACAGTCAAACCTCTCTAAGCGACCACTTTGTGAAAAGTGACCATCTCGAGTCTGATATACAAGTTTCAGAATTGTCTTGTAGAGCCAAATTACTAAACGTTCTGTTGCAGTTCATTGGTTTTGCACAATTCATAAGAGGTCGCCTGTGGGTGGTTCGACTGTATTTCATTTAACTGTAAACCTTGATGGGTACGTTTTTCAAAACATTTTCCTTGTTTTTCACCACTGTTTGGTCGGGTTTCGTTAAATTCGGCAACAGATGCTTGTTCAATCAAAAGGAACCAAGTCATTACATCTCATTTCCTAAAGACGTGACTGATTTAGCTTGTGTTTTAAAAGAAAGTAATGTTATGGAAGACAAGAAGCACATCTTTCTAACTATTTGTCTTGGAGCTCGAAACTTCAGCTAGAGCAGACTTCTTTTTGCTACAATTTTTCCAAGCAACTCAGTGCAAAGTTAGAACAAAACTGAACAGTTCTTTCGAATTTATTTTTTTCCAGCAGATTGAGAATTGTTTTGAAACCATAGAGAAAATGACAATTAAAGGAGCAACTGATTGCAGAACTTAAGTTCAAAATATTGTTTTGATCTTTCAAAAATATTCATGTAAATATTTAATATGACGCATGCAAACAGCGTGCAGAAATTTGAATATCTTTGTTTTTAGGATTTCGAGCCCAAGTTGTTTTCACAAATTAAAATTGTAGCTTTGACAACAACTTTGCTACAATCTCAAATGAATTTCTTGATGTTTCCCAGTTTGGAAATTATGGAATTAAAATTACGCGTAGAAATTTGGGCGTTAAATTGCATGCTGTCGCTAGAGTTGTTTATCTCGGTTGTTCATTTGACGTGCTTTCGGAAGCTTTTCTCTTTTTCTCGACAGCAAATTTAAGCACTACAATCACCAAAAATATTCATTTCGTATCCGGTTTCTAATTTTCCTCGGTTTACCAGCGATTTATTTGGAAATGAGCCCCACAATGGAATTAAAGTTCAGGGTTTTGAAAAACGTACCCTGAGCCAGTCTCAAGAGTAATGGACGCATTAATTCTCCTTACAATATCAATACATTTCCAAGCAGACAGATGACGGAAATAAAGAAAATTAACAACTTGTGATATTGTCTTGATATAACACCAAATTCTCAAAACTAGAATCAAAACACATTGGGCAATTAGTAAGGAGAATTGATATGTCCAACTTGGGACTAATACGGTTATGTTTACAGTAATCACGATGTCTCAATAGAACTAAGCGGTACGATTCCAGACTGGTTTTAGTAAACGGTTTGTTTTTGTTACAATGTGCGCCACAGATACGTTCAAAATTTAATAGAAAAACAACCTGGCACATAGAATCGTCACGCAACTGGACGCGACATCTTGTCACGCCTGTCCCTTTGTGTGACGACCGTTACGTGAGGGTTTGCATGCTCGGTAACAAAATATGTTTTGTGCATTTTGAAATGCTGAAACGACGTATCTGTGGCGTACATTGACATGAGAAACGAGCTGTTTACTAAAACTAAGTGTTGATCGTACTGCAAATTTTCTTGAGACTTCTCCAGAACTTGGCCTATTTTAGAGAGTTTATCTGGTTCACTTAAATGGTTGGATTGCAAAATAAAACAACACGGGAAGAAAGGGATGTTACTAAAACTGGTAACGGGGAACCGGGAACGGGAGTCTGGGAACGAGTGTACAGCAGTAACCCGCCTAAGAATTCAACAGGCGGGGACAAAGGAAAAGAAAAGGGAACAATTTGGGAAAATGTAAGGAAGTGTTACGGTTGTAAACTTTAGTTTCTACCGGCTGTGCCTCAAAGTCCAATATGGTACTGAGAAAAACAAAGCATGAAATAGCGCCTGGGGAGAAAATCGAATCGGTATTATCACATGCTACCCCTATCGGTCAGTACAAAACGCAGACAGAGAATAAAGACTGTTTTCCGTCTGATACGTGACAACATGTCATCTAAAAACATACCGAGTGTCACGCAGTCGCTTTTCCGCGGTCATCTTTCACCAACATTAGCATTATTGTGGAATGTTCCTTGCTCGTTTCTTCATATATTTTGTCTTTAACAAAGCGGCCAGGCCACAGGGTATTTATCTGCTGCTCACCTGATTTTCCAGCTGACTTGCCGATCTGCGAAAGGCCGCCTTTCTAGCTTCCGAATACGAAGACAGCGGACGACCCAAGTTCAATGATGCTCATGTGTTATGTCACTTGTCCTCGATATCATATTGCGTGTTGCTATTTTTAAATATTGATATGACAGCTCGCGCACAAAGTGAGAAGATATGAGTAGACTATGAAGGCTTGAAATTCTATGTAAGAAAGACTGTGGCCTGACCGATAGCAGGCGTAGCTTGTGATAATACAGGATAATACCGATTCGATTTTCACCCCAGGCGCCATTTCATGCTTTGTTTATCTCAGTACCAATCGGACTCTGCTAACAAGAACGTACTGGGCCATGATATGGTGGCACAGCTGGTAGAAACTCACGTTTACAACCGTAACACTTCCCCACATTTCCCCAAATTGTTCCCTTTTCTTTCTTTTTGTCCGCCATGTTGAATTTTCACGCGGGTTACTGCTGTACACTCGTTCCCAGACTCCCGTTCCCGGTTCCCAGTTCCCCGTTACCAGTTTTAGTAAAATCCGGAAGAAAGATAACAATATTTTATTGAAATAAAAATTGTCTCTCTTGTCCATTATTTTTAATGAAAAAAATGAAATAAAAAAATAATAATCTAGCCAATCGTGTCCCTGCCTTATGGGTTGCTTCCACTCTGCTTCTCCAAGTCGGTGTTGTTTCTTTAGTCCTCATTTAATATTCCAACTTTAAAATCCTGGTCTGCTTTATCTGATCCTTTCATCCAAGCCGGGGACAGTTAGACACTTGGAAGAGTTGACCGTTTGCTCCCAAGTGGGGCGGACAGCGTAAAGGAAAGGGAGAGTTTGCTCTCCATGCCTCCGGGGTCTCAGTCTTAATTTGTCACAATGCCACACTCGAGTAATTTTGGAATTAATGAGTTGAAAAATAATTAATATGCCAAATTCGTAATTTGGTTCAAGATGCTAATCCGCAAGTCAGTGTACCGGAAAAAAAAAATCTGCCGATAAGCTCGCCCTTCCGGAATAGTTTCGATGGAAACCCATTTAAGTTGGAAATGTCCGCAACCTGGACAAGAAAAACTGAAGCGCTAAAGTATGGCGCTCAATTTCAGTGCATCACCGTCGAAATCAAAGAAAGATTTGAAAACAGAATCCGCCAGTCTGACCTCCGACCAAACCTCCGACCGACCGTCATTCCACAAACTTCACCAAAGAACACAAGCTGCTAAAAGTCTCTCATCTGTGAAGCTACCGATGTCGGATATCTCTCTTTAATTTGGATGAAAGAAATTAGGCGACTTGATATAGCGAAAAAAGATTAATTTTTGTTTTAAAAATAATAATATTGCAAAAGGTTTTAGTTAATTATGCTTATTCAGCTTGTTTGTTTGTTGTCCTATTTCATATCACATGATGTTACTCTGGAGAGTTGTTTATTCAAATGCGAATCCAATTCCCGTGCGAATGAGTGAATAATTAGAAAGACAATTCTCCAGAGAACATCTGTGATCCGAAACGGGCAATTAACATACGAAGCTGAGCGGGTCTTGTTATTTGAAAACTAAAGCAAGCTAGAGGTCCGAATCACTGCTAAGGGCATTAAGAAGACTTAAAACTAGAAAATTATTGTGTAATAAATTTGGTTGCGACAGTTATTTATTTTAAATTTGGCCGAGTTTTGACTTGAAATGGTTTGAAAATCCAACTTAATTAACTAGTTAAGTTACATCGCAGAAGTTAAAAATATTTTTGTTTGTTAATCAAAAATTCCCATTAAAGAGATTGCAGCGTCCTTCGCATCCGTGACTTCTCTGCTCACGCAATTTCTCTCCTCACTTTGTGGAGGAGCATTTCGTGACCATCCGTGGAACTCTGAATTTTAGTGGGTATGATTGGAAAAAGAAAAAAACACCCATAAATAGTAAACCTACCTAGAAAAGTATCACCCCCTCAAAATATATATATGATTATAAATTTATATGATCATTACAAAAAAAGTAAATTTCAGAATATAGAAATACTATATTGATTAAATTTATATCTTTATAAATTGGCGGTCAAAAGGATTAAATTCTTGTTTGATTACTTAGGCTAGTAAGAAATTGAATTAACTTGAGTGCTTAAAATAATGATCAATGTAAGATGTTTCCGAATTACCCTTCAACGACAGACTAATTTACTGTTAAATGGAATGTCGCCGATTTACTTAACAGTTAACCAGTCTACCAGTGAAGAATTATTCCTCAAACCCCTATCAGATATTTTAGCTTCTAATAAATTTATAGCCAATTGACAAATAAGAATAACTACCAAACACTCCGGAATCAATGTAAGATGTTTCAGAATTACCCTTCATCGACAGACTTATTAACTGTTAAATGGAATGTCGCCGATTTACTTAACAGTTAACCAGCCTACCAGTGAAGAATTACTCCTCAAACCCCTATTATATATTCTAGCTTCTAATAAATAGCCAATTGACAAATAAGAATAACTATCAAACACTCCAGAAACCTCAGGAAGACTAGGCACAAGCTGTCAGCCCAGTTTTCTGGGATTGTTTTGGTAACTAGCATGAGCTATAATTGGTTGATGGTTACCCAGGCAACAGCTGACCCAATCACAGCTCATGTTGGTTTCCAAGGCAGTCCCAGAGACCCAGGTGCCAAAAGCTGGTGCTTAACCTCCCTAAAGTTTGTGGAGTGTCAAACTAATGAGAGTAATTTTTGTTAAATTATAAAATTATGTTATATGAAAATGAAAACAGAGAATGAAAATAATTTAGTCATTTGAAATTCCTCAAAAGAGAAAATGAAAATGAATTAAGAAAATGCTTAGTAATAATTTTTCTCAAAATGATGTGTTTTGTTTATAATAAGGCCTATAGGACTTAATTTCAGTATTTTAAAGTTTAAGTTTATTTAATGAAAACCTAGAAAAGAGAGAAAACCTGACCCAGTAGCAACTCAATCAGAGAGACCCCCAGTAACTCAGCTCAATTTAATGTCATTTGTGAAAATCCAATCAGGTCAGACCGATGAAATTCAGTGATCTCCTCTGTCTATGCTTTCTCTAGAGATGCACCTTCCTTGAGCCCCACAATTCAGCACTCCTGTTTTACGTCCTAGGTTGTGGAACATTTCCTGATACATTGACTGCAAACAAGCATCTTGCTGATCCGAAATTGATGGTGTGGTATTGTGACGAATTAAGTGAAACCCTAAAGACATGAAAAGCAAACTCTCACCTTCCTTCACACTGTCCACCCCACTTGAGAGCAAATGGCCAACTATTCCAAGTGCCCAACTGTCCCCAGCTTGAATTACAGGATCAGATAAAGTTTCCCAGGATTTCTCAGTTGGAATATTTCAGAGGACATCAGAAACACACACCTTCTCAGAGGCAGAGCTTCCACAACCCAGCAGGGACGTGATTGGCTAGATTTGAATATGACCAATCTTTGGTCTTGATGTGTGTGCCACCTTCTGTCCTGGAATTAAATAAGAACCTAACAACTTAATTAGTAGATACATGCAAGCTCATTAGCATTATAACTAAATTACTAAAGAAAAGAAAGGCTGTTTCTTGGTGATACATGTCAAGAAAAAAAAAAAAAACAAGATTGAAACCTTAAGCTAATTTGTGAGTGTGTCAAGTGTGTTTAGGGTGCAAAGCAAAAAAATGCCTACAAGCTTAAAAAAGAAAACAGTACAAAAAATTCCCTATAATTTGTGAAGGATATAAAGCAAAAAAAAGTTTAAAGGAGGCCTAAAGGAGCCTCCAAATATGATGACTTGCAACACCAAGAAAGAACCAAACAATCTGTGTAAATCAAATGACAATAAATTGATTCATCAACAGTCTGCATTACGAATCAAAGTTCTGTAATTAATGCTGTGATCATTTTTTATGAGGCTCGGCAAAAAAGTTTGTTGATACTTACATGTATGTGAAAGCATTAAGATGCTGTTTTTAAATTAATAAAATAACAGGAAAACACAAGAAAAAACAATAACTAAAGTTAAAAATGCAGACTGTTGATCTTACTTTGTCTAATCTTACTATTAAATACTACCATTAGCCAGGATAATTGAATTAAAAAATGAGAAACTGAAAATGAAATGAAAAATTGAAAGACTTTGGAAAACAAAAAGTAGCCTAATTCTAAAAAACTCCTAAGTGAAAAAAAAAGGTTGATTCTCTTTCGGTGAGACTGCCACTCATCCTTTTCTGCAATCAACTAGTGTTGTATTTTGTGGCTTAAGGCCTATAACATTTGCAAATTAATGAACATTTTGGTAAGTGTTGAAAGTAATAAATTCAGTCAAGAAGGTAAATATGATGGAGTGGCAACACTAAGACTCTCATTGCACCTAGTTAGTAGCGACAACTTGATTTGTTCTTCTTGAAAATAAGTACTAATTCTATGCATGTGTAATTTCATTTTGGGCTAATGAGCTTGCAGATCTACTTATAATATGTACAAAGTAAACTAATATAAACAAAGGAAGCATTTATAATTACCAGTATAACAACAGTGTCATTAAAATAGGAAAATTGCCAATACAAAGCTGCCAAATTTCGCAGCAGCCTAATAGTTAATTAAATAGATGTAACTTGCACCCCTCTTCCTGTTCTTGTGACAACTGAATATGGAATACAAAAAGATGTCTGTTTACCCGGGCCAAGTTTTCGAGATCAAATAATATCATTCTTATCCAAACTGATATAAATTGAAAAATGGAAAATATTAATTTTGTCTGACTATCTTGAGATTATTATATTTATAATATTAAATGCTTCCCTTGTTTATGAATGAAACAACCACCATCAAGTTGCCAAGCACTTAAAATAGAAAAAGCAATTGAAAAAAGGAAATTAGTTTTGAATTACTGCCTGCCTATTCAAAATCAACAAATCAACGACTTAAACTAATAAACAAGTTTCAACAAAACAATTTAAAATACAAACATTAGTTTAAGATTTATGAAAGTTACAGTAGGTAATAAGTTGCATGGCAGCATGATGTTAATTGTTGTTAGAGTTCATCAGTTAAATTAATTGAGTCTAAAAGAACACACATAAATGACAATCAGTTAATTAGCAAGTTTCCCTTTGAGCAGTGGAGAATGTGTTAGCTAAATTCTGAGAGTTTTCTCACTTAATAGTAATTTATCTTAGCCCATAATGAAGCAAACCTCATGGTAAGCTGAACAGTGGAAAGCTGGGTGTCCTGTACATGTGCTGAATATGCTGAAGCCCTCTAATCTTAAAATTTAGGCTAAGAATGAAACCTTACTATGTGCCCAAAAGATAAAAGTTGCTTAGTAGTTACCATAACTGGTTTCCTGTTTGATTTTTTAACTGTATGTCATATGTGTATCTATAGTGTTTTGTAAAGAGTATGAATTTTGAATCAAACAAATAAACTCTACTGAAATTTAGTTGAACATGATCTGTTGTTGTTAATCTTTGTTTAATCCAATTAAGCCCCCAAAATGATCAGCAACTAGTTTCTCCTCACAGAGTGAAGTAGGTACATCGTGAGAATTGAGCAAATGATCATGCGTCACAAGAAAATTTTGTCTTCAAAGGTTTTTAAAAATGATCAATCAGTACCTATAAGAAAGGTGTGCAGACAAGATAAGAGAATTTTGGTGCTGATATTATGGTTTAAATTGATATGCAGTATACTGGTTTGTTTCTTTATGATTAATTTTTTAAATTGTGTTACAACTTTTAGTCAACTTTTGTAAACAATTAATTCTTGAGACTTTGTCTCAGAGAAACTCATTACAGTACTTCACACATCTGAGTAAAGGGAAAATGAAAAAAAAAAACTGCTCAAGGGACTCTTATGCTGGAACCTTCAACCCTACCTCAAATGGAACAAACAAGTGCAAGTAAAATTTACTGTTCACTGGATTCAAATCAGCCACATGGAATGGGTTTTGTGATTAACTGGTTTATTAAATGGAGTCAGAGATCTTTGTTGCAGCATGTAGTTCTCTCAAGAATATGTATCCAAACAAAAATGTAAAATTTGCTGTGATAGAGATGGTGGCTGGTCAATGTAAAGTGTGTTATTGTCTGTCCCATGGTGTATTCCCATAGGATGCAGATGGAGGTGTTTAACTACTTCCTGCTAGCCCTCATTCTCAGGTGAAGATGATAAAGACCAGCAGTAAGCAGTCATAACATTGTAATCTACATCCTAAGGGACTACATCATGAAACAGACAACAACATCTTGAATAATTTATTTCAAATAAAAATAATTTACGAAGCATACCAGAGTGAAAACTACATACAGTAACAGAGATCTCTGAGTCCAATCAATCAAGTAGTTAATCGCATGCAGTAGTATACAGCTATGGTGGTTTGCTCAAAAAAGGCACTTGTTTGAACAATGGTGGCACACACATCTACATATAATAATAACATTATCTGACTCAATGCTAATCCTTGCATTGGTATGCAGCTTGTGCAGTTTCTGTAGTTTGTAAAGTTTTGGTGATCATGGTATAAGGCAGAAGTCAGTAGTAGTCTGCAGTATCAATGGCAGTCTCTTCATTTTACAATGAAGAGCTAGCAGTTTTTAGGTTTGGTGAGGTCCTGATAATTAAGTCAGTTGTCACATGTAAGTAGTTGTCAGTCTCAATCCATCTACAGTGTTCGTCAAGTAAATGTATTTGTTCTGTTTGAAGTTAATAAAAGTTTGCTGGTTGGTTTGTGAAGGTTGTGAATGGGCCATCTTTTTTGTGTGAAGTCGTGTTCAATGTGTAAGTAATTGTTGGCTTCAGATGTCAGTGTCAATCGATCTGCTGTTAGGGAGTAGGTCAATTTTGTGTTTGTTCTGTTTGAAGTTAAAGTTTGTTGGCTGGTTTGTTGAGGTCTTAAATAAGTCATCTGTAAGGTGTAAAGTTGTCAGTGTTAGATGTTGTGTAGTTTCACTCCATCTGTTGTTAGTCAAGTTTGTGATGGTTCTGTCTAAAGCTAAAGTCTGATTAGTCATCTAGATCTGTAAGGTGTTAAGTTACAGGTCAGTGTCAGATATTGTGTAGTCTCAATCCATCTGTTGTGAGTCAAGTTTGTGTTGGTTCTGTTTGAAGTTACATGTAAAGTTTGTTGGTTGGTTTGTTGAGGTCTTAAATAAGTCATCTGTAAGGTGCAAAGTTGCCAGTGTTAGATGTTGTATAGTTTCACTCCATCTGTTGTTAGTCAAGTTTTTGATGGTTCTGTCTAAAGCCCAAGTTTGGTTAGTCATCTGTAAGGTGTCAAAACAGGTCAGTGTCAGATGTTGTGTAGTCTCAGTGCATCTGCTTTCAGTCAAGTTTGTGTTGGTTCTGTTTGAAGTTAAAGTTTGTTGAGGTCATGAAAAAGTAACTTGTTTAGTGAAAGAAAAGTAGTTGTTGGTATTGGTTGAGAGTTATTTGTTCTTGTGAGTTTGTGAAGTCAGAGTTCATCAGATTGACTTGCTCCAAACCAATGCAAGTAGTTTGCCAAGAGTCTGTTATGAAGATCTAGTTGAAGACTATCAAGCTAAACAAATAACCAACTAACCAGAACGGGGGTTGTGGAACAACAGCTGGGTGAAAAACCTCCCCGTACGTCCACTTGCCCCTAGGAGGAAAACCCCAGGCCAGCTGTACCCCACGTTCAAAGGCCTCCCGGGCAGGGCCAAAATAATAAATATTCAATTAAATAGACAAACTACTTAATAAACCATCTTGTTGTCTTGTCTTGGTAGCCAATCTTTAAGCATCCTCCTTTGTGTCTGGCCTATTGCCCATTTTCTTGTCTCTCCAAGTCCATGCTGTCTGGTGATGATCTCTGCTGTCTAACATCCTGTGACGAAACAAGCAAAAGGATAAGTTATTGTGAAATCCCATGTTAAGCATTAATTACCGAAAAAAAAAAAATTTTACCAGTTGTTTGGATTGTCATGACTTGTTGTTTAACAACAACATTGTAATTACAAGTCATTATATAAAATATAAATTACTTTCAAATAATTTAATTTCATTCACTTAATATGCACCTAGTTTTAATGACTGCCTTATGGTCAGACTGTGCATAACTTAGTTCAGCTTACAACTCATTTGTAGACCTTGCTAACCCATGCTACACAAACTCTACCCTGTTTTGGACTCTGGCAAAGCTGTTTCTTTTAAGGGCTCATTGCATTGTCTAATCATTAGCCTCCAATGTAGGCATATCATAGTGGTGCTCTAGCTGGCACGCGAGCAGAGCCCTATATAACGTGCCCTAGAAAATTTGGCAACCCATCCATCTAAAAAATCAGCTACATTCATGACCTGACAAATTAATAGAAAATTTATAATGATTTGGTGGGAGCATTGGCAATTGACCCCTTGGAATTCCTTATTGACACCCTGCCTTGAAAACTTATCTGGAACCCTGATCAAATGAAAATGGATCAAATTTTCAAGGGAGGGAAATCACAGTTCAGGGCATGTCTGCATTATTTATTCACCTGTACACGCCTTTTGGCACAGGCTCAGGTTTTTCATTGTCTATGAACCAATCGTAAGCAACAATCATGGACAAAAGTGTTGACAAATTTGAGCAAAACAAACGCTTTCTATCAGCATCCTTCCATAATTTCAAAAAGCATCTTTTTTGTCGATAGCCAAACCCCGCTCTTCCCCTTTTCAATGTTGAAATACACTCCGTGGACACCGTCATGTGGCTACAACATTGAAAGGGGGAGAGGGGGTCGAAATGTGACAGTTGCAGATGAAAAACTCACCTGTTCAACGAAACAGGTCTTTTTTGGGGAGTGTCTGTATTATGTTTTACACAGTGTGAAGCGTTCCCAGCATCATCTCTATTTGTCTACTCAGTAGTGCTCAGCATCATTGTTTAGCAAACTATAAATCCTGTCGCGCACCAGTAGAGTGCAATTATTACGTCACATAGGTTAATTATTGGCAAGAATAATTATTTCACGAAATGGTTTTCGAGGAGCCATTGATGCAGAAAGGCGAAAATATGTTCTGTTTTTTACCTAAATTCTGTTTTTTTATGGTTCACAGGAGCAAGACATTAGATTTCAATGGTTCACAATGGTTCACATCCCCAATTAAAGAACATAAAAGATACCGGTACTCTTTATTTGTGGTATGTGAACCGCTGTGAATCGCTGTGAACCATTGTAAACCGTTGTGAACCGTTGTGAATCATTGCAAAGCCACCTCAGGGCATATATGCTGGATATATTCTCAAGGAAAGAAGCAGAAAATCTGGTTTCTATGGGCGGCTACTGTTCACGAGAACTGTCGCATTGTCAGCAATAGCTTGTGTCATGCCAGACTTCTGCTGCTGAGTTTAATCACTGGGTTTGTTATCAGCAAACTCACTTAGACGAATTTCACAAATCAAAATCTACACCGACGTGTATTATCTTACAGACACGATTTGTTGTTTTCTAACGTGTGTGGACTCACTTTGTCCTTAGCGAGACCACTAAATATTGCAGCGCACTAAAGCGGCCGCTAATGCGCAGAGACTGGAAACGAGTCCGCGGAAAACTATTCTGCACCGCTCTTAAGCCTCCAAATCCTGACCTAAACTAAAACTAGATGGTTTCTATTGCAATGTTTATGGTATTTCAGTATTTTCAACAGATATATACTACAATTTCTGTTTATTTTTGCTGAAAGGCAATTTCAGACAATCATGGACAAAAGTGTTGACATATTTAAGCAAAACAAATGCTTTCTATCAGCGTCCTTCTGTAATTTCAAAAAGCATCTTTTTTGTTTTCTTCCCTTGTTTCCAAAATTATAACTATGAAGCTGTACCTATGTCAAATTTTCTAGGTCAACAGTTGAGCTTGTTTGCTAGAGCGCTTAAAGAAATCGAAACCAGACAAGCCATTGTTGGGATAAATTTTGGCCACACAGAATGGCCGATGTATTGATTAAAACTAATATGAAATACAATATTAACGAATTATGATTTGTTAAGCTCTTGCAAAGGTGAGGGCATGAGAAAAAAGGAGAAGTGCCTATATCACAAATACATAATATAAATGAGGAGGAGGAAGGGAGGAGGAGGGTCGAACTCGCTGAGTGTGTCAGGTCTGGAGACAAAGAGGACAAACTTGAGAAACATGCCACGTCTTATACCGATCGCTGAAAGCAAGGCTAAGTTATTTTCCAATGAAAGTCGTGACTATTACCAATGAATTCACTATTGTCATCAAAGTCACAAGATTGTCTTGTGATGGTCTTGTGATTATTGCTCAATCAAGTTTGTACTTAGTGACCCCGTTCCCATTTAGTTTGGCCCTTCAGTACTCCCAGACTTTCCTCATTATCTTAAAACCTTGGTTGAAAATTAACACTGTGTTTAAAGTAACGCTAGGAGCGTGGGTAGAAGCCGTAAATGCTTTTATTTGGTGGCAAATAAAATTTATTTTTCTGGGCACGAAATAAAGATTGTTGTTTGTTGTTGTTTGTTTGTTGACAGCCAAACCCCCCTCTCCCCCTTTTCAATGTTGAAATATGCTCTATGGACATTGTCACGTGGCTACAACATTGAAAAGGGGAGAGGGGGTCAAAATGTGAAAATTGGAGATTGAAAAACTCACCCGTTCAACGAAACAGCTCTTTTTCAGGGAGTGTCTCAACTGCTTTTGTCCATGATTGAAGGTACCTAATGTTTCATGCAAATGGCTGTAAAATTATGAACCATAGAATAAATCTTATGGGTCAATGTCCACTAAATTCAACGGTCAACAACATCGCTAAAATCCACTGAAATCTTCTGAAAATTTTGGTCATCCGATTCTGCCACGACTAACTATAGCGTGTGATTACTGAACTACATCTCAGTGGGGTTTTTAAAGCAATAACACTGATAAGAAGTGAACAAAAGTATATTGATTTAGAGACATGCGCCCAACCGTGAAACCCTCCCTTTAAAGGCAGTAAAAAGATAAGTCTGGATGGCCCATATAAAGACTGCAAAGTTCAATAAAATTCTAAAATTTATGCAAATTGATGTAAAATAAATACAAATGAGATTTCGGGTCTTTAAATTTAAGAGACCAAAAAATTTACAAACTTAAGTCTCGAGTTCCCAAAATTAAATCCCAAGCAAAAAAGTAAATTAAATCCTTAGAGGTATTTCCCTATCCCTCGCCATCTTTCAACCAGCGTTTGGCAAGGTTTGACAGCCGTGCAATGCAACCGTGCAAAATAACATCATCGATATCTTCACTAGGGAGGATAATGGAAAATATGCCACTACAGTCTCGGATGTAAATTTATATGAATTTTACGAGAGGTGTATTTTCCAGTAAAACATTCATGTCTATATTAATAAATATTGTTCTTGATTCTAAGAGCTCCACTTGAATGGAAAGCCTTGAATTCTTGTCAATTTTTTTACTTGGCAGTATAACATGATTGTATTAAGAATTAGTAGTAAGGTTTCCCAAAGTAATGAGCTATGAGTAAGATTTGACCAGGCTGGCATTGCTCTGTCTGAAATTTGATTAGGATAACTGGCAAAAAGAGTTACAAGCAATTACCTCAAGCTGATGAAGGTTTGAATGTTTTGGGTTTGTCCACTGTCCATCCAGGTTTATCCACTGTCTGTCCAAACTTCTCCACTGTCCATCCATTGTTGACTGTGTAATGAGACATTCAGAAAAGATCCTTGATTATGACCTGACACATGATCCACAGTAACTGTGTACATTTACAGATGTAAGACAAACTTAACTAAGTCTTTAAGAGTTTGATTGATCAATTCAGGGCTCGAATAAAGTGCTGTCCGGTCGTCCGGGACGAGTAGATTCTCCAAGGTTCTGGGCAAGTAACTTTTTACTCTCACTTGCCTGATGGGCAAGGGATCAGGCAAGTTGTCTGCCAACTTAATCATTAAAAGAGCAAACTGAGACTTGTCCAAGGCAAGCAAAATTTGAGAGCTGCTTGTTGGAATATAACTTACTGCAGCTGTTATCTGCAAGTCGCTTAGCAGAGTTTGGAATTTTGACAATTTTTTTTTGAGCTCTGATCATTCTTTGGATCAAACCCCGTCTTAAAATGTTTGTGGGTAAATTTGTCAAAATGTTTCTCTACAAACAGTCTATTTAGATGCCACCCATCTCTTAGCCTCCATAGCAGGTATAAAATGGGAGGAGGGAGTGAAGAGATGGGGAGGGGAAAAAAGACAGGAAGGGAGAGGAGAAGGGGTGGGAGGGAGAGGTGGTGGGGGTGGGAGACAGTTCTGAGGAGTCCAGCCTACCTTAAAAACCTTATTTTGTTCTCTTCTGCGGCCACTGGTGGCCACAGAATTCTAAGTTATTGGCTGATATTCACCGAGTAGCTTATTAATTGCCAGTACAGTGTAGATGTAGTACAATACAAAAAAAAAAACAACCACAAAAAAAAAAAAAAAAAAAAAAAAAAAAAAAATGCAGCAGGCAAAGACTTAATAGCAACTTTAGGCTTTGAGAGAGTTACATTAAAGCTCACCAGCAATGATGAGTGAATTTATGCAAGAATCAGGCATGATGGTTCTTTTAGTTGGAAAAGATAAACATTCTGGCAGTTTTGCCCACAGGATATGGCTAGAATCTAATTTGTCAGCTGCTTGTTTGTGCTAGGAATGGGAATGTGTTGATTCTCATTGTTTCACCTTAATGAAAAGTCTCTTAAGGGGACACACTGAAGGAGATTGAATCAATTGGCTATCCTGCAAATTATTTGTTGGCCAGGGTGATATTCACAAATGTCAATTCAAAACTCTGGTTCTTTTCCACACCCTTGCAGTTCATAGTCACAGCAGTTCTAGCATTGTTTGGAGTTACAGCAGTATGGCTCTGCAGTCACTTGCAGTATTTACCTGGTCAGTCAAGATAACTGGTTTGGTTTGTTCCAGTTGTTGCCATATACATCAGTACCCTGTGTCTTTATTTGGTTTGTCTCTTTGCCATTTCAGTCTTTAGCATCATTCCTTCCTTCCTTCTTTCCTTTTCTTCTCTACCTAATGTCTTGTTAATCTACTGTACATCAATCCAGCTCTTCCTCAAGTGGCCTGACAAAAAAGGAAAATAGCACACATAAATGTAACATTTAAGTCAGACAATTACTGTTAAAAATAGTAGTTTCCTCTCATGTTCACCTGTGCTTTCATAACAACAAACAATAGACTTAATAATGATTCCATAAAATATCCAAAACTTTAATTTGAAACCCCTCACTCTGTCTGTGACAGTAAGGGAGAAGGGTTAAAACTGATAAACCTCCCAGTGCTTTAATCTGGAGAGGAGATAATCAAATTCTCTTAACCACTTCATCATTTTTTAGAGACAAATAAAAACGCTATGTTATTCTAAAACAGTCACAAGTGATTTCTGGGGTGAGTAAAGCACAAGTGGTATAAGCAAGGTCCTGCTGTAGTGGGACACTTAGTGACAATTACGTAACATGCCATATAGTCTCGAAACTGGTCGAAACCGGTCTTAGAAAGAACACATGCTGTCAAAGGTCGAAGCTAAGTTGTTTACTGCTGTCCTTGCTCGACTTCAATAAACCTCAGAAGTGTTTTGCTTACTTGCCTTGAAACTCATCCCAGTCCAGCTACACTGTCAGGAGGGGGGGGGGGGGGGGTTAAAGGCATGTCCCCTGTCTATATTTGAATTCTTTAGTTTTCATCAAGGCTCAAAAAAAGGGAATTCCAGTTTGTTTGGTATACTAAGTGGTACCAAATTGATAACAACTATATCCCACATGTGAGGATAATATTATCATTTTTATCAAAGCATGTGATATCATGTTTGATAACATTTTTTCCTTTAACTGCACTTAAATTTGTTGGTATATGATCGAAACATCTTCAGAACTTCTCTGGAAGTCTTCAGCAATCTTTGGTTATCTAGCCTGCATAGCAAGCGTCTCCAAAAAAGCATGCAAAGGGAATGAAACTGCGAGTGAATGTGAAAAATAAGGAGCAGATAGAGGGGGTGAGGTGAGCGAAGGAAACGCCTCCAATCAATCCCAGACATTTTACCCAATACCCCCAGACATGCCACACTCCCTTGGGGTGCCAACAATCACATGAGAACCAATGATCATTAACGTCTGGTGAATCACTTTTGACAAGCATCCAGCATGAGCTTGATAGAGTGTAATAAAAGCAAATAGTGCATTGCGAAAAAACTGTTTGACAGCTCCACTCTACTTAATATTCCTACTAATAACAACATAAAGTGCCCTTCATAAACACAAGTGAAGCAAAAAAAGGTTGAGAGACAGAAAAGAGAAGGGCAAATGTACAAAATGTCACGAACCGTAGGAGTTGTGTAGGCCAGTCAACTCCATTTTACACTAGACAGACCAGTTCTAAACTTTTGAAATTTTCTCCTTCACTCCAAGAGTATTTTGATAAATGGATTGCAAGCACATTCTGTCCACAGAATAGACTCTAATGGCAGCTTCTTGCTCCAGTTTTAGATCGACGTGTTTGCTGTTTTACGAAAGATCTTTCAACGTTTCCTGAACAGAAAATTAGAACACTTCCTCGCACTTGGCCATATGTATTTTGATCTTGTCGTGTCCCGGATGTCGGCATATGCATGAATGTCAAATTTCTGATGCCACTTTTTGATTGACGGGCTACTAACCAATCAAATTGTACTATTGCTTCCAATTCGTGGGTGAACAGAGTTTCGTAATATGTTTGGGATTGAATGCAAGCGATTCCTTTTCTCCCCACCCCCTCCCCATTTTTTTCTCATCCCAGGCACGTTCCTTTGCTCACCCGCTTACTCACTTACTTGTTTGATCTCTCCGCCTGGAAAAGGAAAGGGAACGGCTACTACGCAGGCTATTGGTTATCTTGAGTTCAGAAATCTTTGGACATCTTCGTAAAACTGCAGAAAATGTTTGGAAACGTTTGTCTGGCCTTCAGACAAATTTTTGAAAATCTTCGGAAATCTTTGGAAAGTGGTCGGAAATCGTTGGAAAATCGCCAAAAACGTCGTTATGTAATGTGAGAATGTTTATTTATCATTATTATTATTACCATTATTATTATTAGTAATAGTAATTGGACCGAGTGGAGTACAATTCTGGGAGTAATCACGCAAGTAATTTCAAAATAGGACGAGCACGAAGCGCGAGGCCGATTTGAAATTATGAGCACAATTACTCCCTGAATTGTACAACATGAGGTCCAATTACTAATTAATCCTATCTATAACAAATTTCGGAATTAAAAAATGTCTTTTGAGAACTTCTTTTGAGCAAAAACGTATGTAGCATGTTTCATAAGTTTTGAAAACTGTAGGAAACATCGTGAAGAAAACCATTAAAGCGTGCACAATTGACGTGCGAATCACGTGGGTATCCAATTGCAAAAAGTTCAAATTGGATACCTGTAATTGGACACCCACGTGATTGCACGCCAATTACATGGCAAATAAGCACGCAGCGAACCAATCACGATCAAGAATTTCGTTATAGATACGATTATCATCATCATCATTATTATTATTATTGTTATTATTATTATTATTATTATTATTATTATTATTATTGTGTTGTGTTCTTGGGCAAGACACTTCTCTCACAGTGCCTCTCTCCACCCAGATGTATAAATGGGTATCAGCAAACTTAACTAGCATCCCATCCAGGGGGGAGTAGAAATACTCCTAGTCACTTCATGCTACAGAAACTGGGATAAGCTCCAGCCTGATGGGCCACTTGGCTCTTATTATCAAGTAGAACATAGAACAATAAACCTCTTGAAATACCAAGTAATTAACTGACCCAAAAATATACTGATAGAAATTTATTGAACTCAAAACTTTTACAGTATTGTCAATTTGAAATGCAAAGGAATCATCTGCACCTTCCTGTCCCTTTTACCGTTACTACCGTTTGTTAGCGACTACAGTATGTGTGTCTCGCAGTCTCAGTTTTTTCACAAAACTGTCTCAGTGTCTTTCTTGCAAGGCCAAGAAGTCTCAAAGTCCTGATTTGTTTTTGTCAATGATGACTGAACATAATAGAGTCTCAATGTCTCATGCTCGCATTTGAATCACTTATTGATGAAGTCTCAGTCTTGCAATTCAAAAAGTCAAAATGTCTTGAGATTGTAAAGGAAAATGCTATTCTCCCCTTCTCACAAACTCAGATTGAATTAACCATTCACCACCCCTTTTTATCTTGTCGCACAAGTATTGCAGGGCAGACCAATCACCATCCTTATCCATTTTGTTCCAAAAATTTATTTCCTTGATACAACCATGCAGTTCTAACTGATCAGGGACAATTCAGTCACCTTACTTTCTCCATACAAAACCCACTACCCACAAAATAAGCCATTTTAATAAAAATTCTCATTTTGCACAAAGGGACATGGACACAGTACTATTTAAATTAGCTCACGATCGCACTGGATTTGATATTCATAAAGGAATACAAGAGTTTTAAAACAATTAACAAAAGTTCAGAGTTACCACGTGCAAATAGCTAAATGTAAATTAATCCTCTGTTTTTAAGCTTAATTAAAAAATGTATAATTTTTGCACCTTTTTATTTTTTTAGCATCTTTTTGCACCTTAAGTATTGTCCAAGAGGATTTTTAAGTTGCTGGAATTTCGTTTTGCAGCCTATTTAAGCTCAAACAAAGATTAGTCTCGGATACTTTTTGCTCAAAACAACGGCGGGCACGTGCCAGACGTAAGCATTTGAATTTCCCGCTGTATAAATTATAAAAGCGCAACACAATATAATTCAACCAAGCTCAGTGCCTACTTAGGTATTAGCAACAGAAAAACGCCAGTAGAAAAATTATTCAGCTTTGGTTTTTAAGCTTACCTTTAGAATAATTTGCCAGGCTGTTGTCAGTGAGCTGGTGAGTGGCATCAAACGCGTACGTACGTGGTCTTCATTTCAGTGTTCTGTAGCCCGTCACAGCCATTTTCCTTACCCCAAAATCCAACCAAACGAGGAATAATATGCTTAAAAAGGAAAATGATACCATAGATGCCATATTAATCGTTGTTTTGGCATCAAAAATAAGTTTATAATCCTCTCAAATCTGCAAACTCCCGTCGCCATGTTTGCTCTTTACCAGTGTCTTCCGCGTCACGGGAAAACGCATAACGTCACGAAAACTTTTCACGGTTTACGCGGGAACCAGGAACTCACGCGGGATCACGTTATTTATTGCTGCACTGAGAAGTTGTGTGCGTCATAACAGGCTTTAATGCCTGCAAGCTGGCTCCAAAATTACTTTAACACCATGCAGCATACAGACACCAAATATATTCGAAAACAGAAATGTCATACGTTACAATCTAAGAATATTTACAAGATTATTTCACCCTAAAATCGGCAAAAAAATATGAATATTCAGCCTCGGCCGGAAAAACAATATTCTTATATAAAAAAAATAGTGTACATCCCTGGACGGGAGACAGAGGCAGTATTCACCGAACAGGCGGCAAAGCCTCGCTAAATGTTACAGTCGAACCCGCTCTCCACAGCCAAAGTAGGGTTGTAATATGACACCAATTTTATTAGGGGGGGGAGGGTAAAAAGTTTTCAGTTTTGAAAATATATATATATATATATATGAAACAGAAACAAAATGTTCAGGACAAAAGTGTCAACATCGCATGCAAAGCGGTAAGCACAGTGAGTTCACTGATCAGTTTGTAATTAATAAATTACACTGCATATTTTCCCTTTCGTCAACAACCCGACGATGCACGGTACGGAACAGGTTTCAAGAACTTTTATTACTGTACGCCACTAGTACTATACGCCCGCTCAAAAAATGGGGTTTTGTATACTCTGTTCGTCAGTCGTTGTGAAGAAGTTATTTTGGCCGGTTTGAACACGCTTAATTTGTGTCTTTGGTGGCCGTTGACGTTGTGGAGTGGTGGCTGTTGTAGAGAGGTCAAAACAAGAGTGAATGTATGGTACAAAAAGAAAAGTTGCTTATGTGGAGAGGTGTCCGTTAGTGCAGGTTCGAATTTACATGGTTACGACGGCTCGCACCTAATATTAGGCGGCATCTGAGGTGATACACGGGCTAACTCTACTATAGAACTAAATTCTCTAAATTCAGCGTTCTATCCCTGACTAAACTGCTTGACTATAACCCTACCCTAGTGTGCATATTTACTTCATTTTGACTATACCATATTTGCTCGAATAAGCGCCTTTTGAAATCAGTTTTCGCGCCTCAAACCCGACGCTCATGATTCGAGGGCGGCGCTTATTTGAGGGCGACGTTTATTTAAAATATGAACGCGACGAAGAAGTTTTTTCTTTTAAAAAATTAAAAGGTTCATTTTCAGCCTTTGAAAAAATTTAGCAGTAACGGAACAGAAGCGTCTTTTTTATTGTCACCATTCATCCCTTCGCGCACTTTTCAATTGGTGTCTTAAGCTTCAGGCAACTTCGATTCGCTTTTGGTGAAAATAAATTTCCAATGCTAAGCCAGACTTGAGATTTGTATACGTAATTGATTTTTAGCTACACCGAATTCCTCGAATAAGCGCCGCATCCTGGCCGCGGCGCTTATTCGGGGCGGGCGCTAATTAACGTTTTTATCCCAAATGCGGCGCTTATTCGAGGGCGGCGCTTAATTAATCGGGGGCGGCGCTTATTTGAGTAAATACACATTCTCAGCCAGTCACGAAAATGATCCGTAAACGTACTACAAAGGATACTTAGATATATTTAGAACAATAACAGTAAATGGATGATGCAATGACACAAGGTGACCCCATAATCAACAATTCCGCACGATACGTTTTAACTTGATTTGACGCACGTTCCACATTATTATTTGCGCTGTGACCGCAATGGTAAACATTTGAAAACAAGCCCAGTTGCAGCAATTATTGTGATATGTTGGGAAATAATGGTCGAGAAATGGCAAAATAATCAACAAAGCTCTTGAGCTTTGCACCTTCGAATATAAACAGTCAGCAAATTATATAAAAAAAATTACAAATTATACAACTCGGATAATTTCAACGCAAGGTGAAAATGGATGTCCAAGGCACAATGGACTCAAACGATTGTAAAGACAGGAATGACAATGTACTCGAGGAGAAGGTCGCAGATCCAGCAGATTTAGAGGAAGGGAAAGAAATCTTGCGCAATATTGAAATGACGGTGGCAGACCCAACTGATTCAGAAGACGGGAGAGCTCTCAAGGAACAAGTCACCGTTTTGGAAATGAAAACATTCAAGAGATATTCCCATTCGTTGTCTCAGTATGACCGCTTGGAGGAGGCCACTGAAGAAGACCCCTTGAAAATCGTTTGTGTTGGAGACTGCACAGCAGGCGTGCTATCTAAGGGCATCTTCATCAAGGACTATCTTGGAATCAAGCCAGGATTTAGAGTCCACCCTTTTAATAGCATTGATTTCTACCTAAAAAGAGCAAATTGGCAACGTTATGGCAGCCTGAAAAATTACTATTCGGTAGTCCTTCAGCTCTGCGAAATATCAGACCTGGAGCGATTTTCAGCAATGACCAAGGTGTTCTTCCAGCACAGTCATGGGGCGGTGGTGTTCTGGGGACCGCGTCACCCTGCGTCACTCGCTGAAGCTGTGAAGTGGAGGACGAAGATAGCCCAAGAGGTTTGTTCTCCGATCCCTTGCGTTTTGGTGACGGAGAATGTTGTGGATTCCTGTGCGAATTCAGTGAAGTGGATCGGACACGGAAAAATATTTGAGAGCGAGTTAGCTCTGGATCAATTCTGGAAAGATAACGGGTTTGTGGGTCATTTTGAGATCACGTCACGCGACTGGGAATCCGGTGAGAGAAGTGTTTTCGGACAAGCAGTGAACTGCCTTCTAGACGAGATTTTGCAGGGCGATGAAAAAGAAGACAAAACCATGTTGTAACGAAATTTCACCGTCGGGAGGATCATTTGTATCAAGAATAATACAATTAACAATAAAACATAAAGCTATCTGCTACCAAACTTGTTGCTAAAGGAGCTCAGTCACGCTATCTTGAGTTATTTTGGCCGCGTACGAAATTACCTTTAAATTGAAGGAAACCTGAAAATCGTAGTTTACTAAGATAGAAAAACACCAAAGAGATAATAATAAACCATAAAGGAACAAGCATGGTTAAGGATGGAGAAGATTGACACGGATTACAAACGACAAACTTGAAAAATTTGGGCTAAACTTTTCAAGATGCTCAAACGGTGACGTAGCTCCTTTAAAACCCATCTAGGATGTGACAAAATAGCCTGTGTACAGCCGCCCATGACAAAACTAGGCCGAGTTGTTGCGAGTCTTAACGTGGGTTGCGAAAGATAGTTGCGATTTTTTATTTCAGTGCGTTTAATACGTAAGAAGACTATACACCATCTCAGGACTATCTTTGCATGCAGCTGGGATATCCCCACTAAACTCAGGTCAATATATTATTCTAGGATTACATTATGGAAATGAATCTCAGTGATTTCAATATTGTCATTTACATCAAACACAGACATTGTTTTCAGATCGATTGAGCTGCATTGGTATGGTAAATAGTGTGAAGTAGCTCTATAACTATTGTAAGTAGTGTGGAGTAGATGTTTCAGTTAGTATCGAAAACAATGTAAAGTAGCTTAATAAGTATTGCAAGTATAGTAAGTAGCTGCGTTGTATTCTAAGTTGTGCAAGTAGATGTATTGTACTGTTAGTTGCGTAAGTATCAGTATTGTAAGTAATGTGACTTGCTGTATTGTATTAAAAGAAATTTTTATTATTATAAAAAAAAATCGTGTCACCTCACCGCGTTACCTCACGTTAATTGATCACCTATGTCTTCATATCTTTCTCCGCATTTCAAATGTATGATCTTTCATATATTCATTTGTATTCTTCACCATCTAGGGGTATATTACGAACTTAAAATGTGACAGCCCCCAGTTGGCTTGATAGCTCAGTTGGTAGAGCACCGCATCGGTATCGCAGAGGTCATGGGTTCGAATCCCGTTCAGGCCTGAATTTTGTTCAGGATTTAATTTCACAACCGCTCTAAACCAATAGATTTAATAAATCGTAAGCATAACTAATAAGTATAGGTAATCATACGGTTTCGAGTTCAATTTGGAATTAATTTGCACGAGTGAGTTTTTCAAAAAGCTCATTCGAGAAAATGTTTTTCAAAGTTTCCGCACAAAATTTTCGTCATCAATCTACGTGATATCATCGAGTAATTTTTTGATGTATAATATAAATCGTAAAATTAGCTTCTTGGGCGATCTGTTCCGCTCCTGCGTAGTCCTTGGCAGGAGTGAAAACTTTAAACAATGGGTACTTTAACCCTTTGACTGCCAAATTTTCACAAAAAAACGCCGTTTTTAACTGTTAAGTTTTTTGGCTGCCATGACGCTAAATGGACCTTAGTTTTGCTGAGAAAGATATTTTTTACCAAAACGAGAGATTTCTCCAAGATTAGGTACCAAAATGTACAATATTTTAATTTGGCGCGCGCGCATAAGCCAAAATTTAGGTATAATGGGCCATTTTACCACCAACGTTGTTTTTCAATTTCCTGTCAGAATGTTGTCGATATCTAAAACAGTCTGTTGTGCCGATAGATTTATCTTAGCTCTACTATCTGCTTACCAAGAATATCTAGTGACATGTAAATTGATGACGTCACATGTGGTACAAAGAGCACGCCCACCCAGGGCGTCTATATGCACCGCTGGCAGTCAAAGGGTCAAAAGCATGTCCAGATGAGCGGGTAGAAGAATAATTAACTGAATGCAGTTCGCTATGTTATCTACATATGCTAGGTTATTTCTGATCTTGTAGAGCATAGACAAAAAAAGCGTACCATAACTGGATGGTGGTTCCTGCCGGACATACGTAGGTTTAATGCTGCCTCGGCAGTCTATGCAAGTTTCATTGGACCAGGCTGAAAGAAATAATTCTGGAAATGTTTATTTAACAGTTCTGCTATGGCTGACGAGTCAGTCAGCTCCAGACCTCCTGAGTTCAAGGAGGCAATACCAGTGATTTTTTTTTTCTGTACGTGCGTGTTTCATGAAGGACCAGAAGCGTTTACCGCCATCTGGTTCCTCAAATATATTAGACATATTATTCACGTAGTCTCAATAAGCCTGTCCGATTCTTTTTTGAACTTCTCTTTTCAGCAATTTATTGTGTTTAGTGTCTCTAGAGTTGGGTGTTTTTAATTTTAAAGCACTTATCTCTCTTTCTGATCAAACGCTTGAGATCAGCATTTATCCGGAGCAAATAATTTTTATCCCTTGCGGACTTGACTGGAACAAAGTTGCCCAATCCTTCTTTCAGGTAGTGAAGGAGGTTTGGAGGAGGTTTGGATACCTGGTCTTAATTAGCATAGATTTTGACGATTTTACTTCTCCGTTTACTCCTTAGTTTTTGTCTCGATTGAGAAGATATATCAAACACTCGAGGCAGTGTTTCATCGGCTATCCAAACACCTCGAATTTGGTCAAAAATGCTCCGCTCCGCGCCGCATTTTCAACTCTCTTCTCGGTGTTTGGATATCCCGATGTAACACTGTCTCCCGTGTTTGATATATTACATCTAGGATGTAAGCTCTAGAGTTGCCCCCGTCTGCTTTGTTAAACAACGATATCCTTCTGGGCTTTTGCATTTTGCTTGTTGGTAATAGACGATAAATTCTCTTCAACAACTGACCACTGCTTCGAGATCTGCTAGGCCTGGAATTACTTGGGTAGATTGAATAAGTGATGAATTGTTGGTAGCAAACAAGTCTAAAATGTTATTATGTCTTGTAGGTTTATCTACAATCTGCATAAGACCATAGTCACACTGGATAGCTAAGAACTGTTCATGGAGGTTGGGACATTGGCAGTTAGGTTTGGTGTTATTTTCTAGCCAGTCAAAACCTGGAAGGTTTAAATCTCCAGCCAACCAAATAATAAAATAATAATAATAATAATAATAATAATAATAATAATAATAAGATTTATATAGCGCCAGTATCCTAATGTTCAAAGGCGCTTTACAATATCAGAGGAAAATCTAAGAAAATATCTAAAAATTTAAAACATTAGTCTAAAATGAATTGCAAAAGGGCTTCTTTATTACTTATTTTATTATTTTTTTAAAAATACAGCAATTTTTATTACAGATCTTATTTAGAGAATAGTTTTCTTCCTTCAAATGTGCAAAATGCAATGCCAACTCTTGCTAAACCTATACATACAAACTTATATACATACAACCTTTATTTAAGCACGACAAAGCTTTCAGCAGGTTGTGGGGTCGTGTACTTACCAATTTTAAACAACAAAACAATTACAATTAAAAACAGGTGTGCAACCAGGGTTAAACATATTGAAAACAATAACTATTAAAACATTCTCTCGCTGAAAAATTTTAAGTTAAAATAAACAGATTTCCCTACCCTTTCATATAGCTAAACTTGTGAAATCCCTACGCTTTTAAATACCTGAAGCCTAAAAAAGGACTACCCCTTTTGGGTGAAGCTTTCCTGTACAGGCAATTATAGGGAGTACCCCCCTCCCCCCCCCCACCCCATTCGTCAAAGGCTGTGGGTTGGCAGCCAAGAGCTTATTTTACCTTAAATTTTTCAGCCAGAGAACGTTTTAATTGTTTTTAAACAATTACAGTTCAATATAATTAACTAAAATAAAAAGGAAAGATCTACATTAAACTTTAAGTCTTACAACATTTGCCGAGGTTAAAAATATATGAAATTCCTTAATCTGTACTATTGGTTGTTTGCTGAGCTAACACGTTAAAATTAAAGTCCTTCAAATTGTGACACTTTCCTATGTTTTTCACAAAAGACTTGATGTGTATACAGTCAAAGACTGATCCATCTGAACGTCCAAACACATTCCAGAGCCGGAGGGAGGGGGGGGGGGGGGAGGGTACTGAACAAAGTTCTATACAGGGAGGCTTTGCCCAGAGGTCCAACCCTTTACCCTTTTGTATACCATTTTGACAGAAAAGGTGCCCTTTCGTATATTTTTAATCGAAAAATCGAAGGCCTTTCACATACTTTCTTAACTGGCACATATTATGAATAAATCACCAAAAAAGGATTAGCGAAGTCTTCTTGTCATTTTCATGTACTCACAGTGACATTAAGGTGCGTCTGTTAGAAATATTTCAATTAAAGACCATTTAAAACAACTTAAAATGACAGATTTCCCTACCCTTTCACATACCTCAACTTGTGAAGTCCCTACTATTTTATACACCTGAAGCCTAAAAAAGGTACCCATTTTGGGTGGAGCCTCCTGGTATAGGCAATTATAGGGAGTAACCCCTTGGGTTCCAGAGGACAGTCCCTCTATAGGCAATAGAATTTTGCATGTATTTTGAAACAAAACTCAGTGCTACGAGTCCATGCTTCATTCTCAAAGCACATCTACTGTTGCAGTTCATCAATGGTTTAACTAGAGCATTCTTTATAAAGACAGACAAGTGATTTTTCCACATGCTTGTCTACAATAAGGTTGTGATCAAGAAAAGAGACATGGCAAAAAAAGAATCTGATTTGAGAATTTACAGGTGTTGAATATTCGATAGGAACAGTCCACCATCTTTTAAATGATAAAATAAAACTGTTTGTTTTTATCTCTTTTGCTGATCGCAACCGAAATGAAATGTTTTATGACAGCCTTGTATGAAATGGAACATGACAAACACTCAGTCAGTGATTACTCTATCCATAGATTTGATTATTTTGTCCATAAATGAAACCAGATACAAAGTGAATCTAATATTCGATATGAAATACTTCCAGCTCATCTATTTTAAAAGGCAACCCACTGGTTAAAATACTCTTTTTAGGATGTTTAGGAGACTGAAAGCCATAACCTAAACTAAGCTTGCATGTTAAGGTATCAGACCCAAACCTTTCTGTGTCCTGTAGCACCTCAAGATCACAGCCTTTTGGGGAACCAAAGCTTGGCCCTCTATCAGAGCGACAAATGATTCCACCATAAGCACCCAGTTTAGGAGTTATCTTCATCATCCGTTCATTTCCAGAAATTTTAAACAGTATGAACAGAAAAGATTGACTATCTGGTATAGGGTAGGGTCTGGTTGAGTCTAGAATGTAAACAGGAACACAAAAGAATGAAAAGATTTGATTTCTTACCAGTCTAGAACAGAACTAAGAACTAAGTCTATGACTAAGGTCTTAGTTTTTCACAGGGGTTTTTAGGCCTTAGTTTCTGAGATTTGGAGAGGATCTTAGGTCTTAGTTTTTGAGATTCAGAGGGGGTCTTAGGTCTTAGTTTCTGAGGGATTCAGAGAGGGTCTTAGGTCTTAAATTTTGAGATTCAGAGGGGGTCTTAGGTCATAGTTTTTGAGATTCAATGGGGGTCTTAGGTCTTAGCTTCTGAGATTTGGAGGGGGTCTTATGTCTTAGTTTCTGAGATTCACATGGTCTCAGGTCTTAGTTTTTGAGATTCAGAGGGGGTCTTAGGTCTTGGCTTTTGCGATTCAGAGGGGGTCTTAGGTCTTAGTTTTTGAGGGATTCAGAGAGGGTCTTAGGTCTTAAATTTTGAGATTCAGAGGGGGTCTTAGGTCATAGTTTTTGAGATTCAAAGGGGGTCTTAGGTCTTAGCTTCTGAGATTCGGAGGGGGTCTTAGGTCTTAGTTTCTGAGATTCAGATGGTCTCACGTTTTAGCTTTTGAGATTCAGAGGGGGTCTTAGGCCATAGTTTTTGAGATTCAGAGGGGGTCTTATGTCTTAGTTTCTGAGATTCAGATGGTCTCAGGTCTTAGTTTTTGAGATTCAGAGGGGGTCTTAGGTCTTAGTTTCTGAGATTCAGATGGTCTCATGTCTTAGTTTTTGGGATTCGGAGGGGGTCATAGGTCACAGTTTTTGAGATTCAGAGGGGTCTTAGGTCTTAGTTTTTGAGATTCAGTGGAGTCTTAGGTCTAGGGTTTTGAGATTTGGAAGGGGTCTTGGGTCTTAGGTTTTTGAGACACCCTCTTTATGTTGTCACAGTCGTTGTATTTTAACATACAGGTTATCCCAGAGCACAAGTATATTCTGAACTGCTCAAATACTCTTTAAAACTAACTGCATTCAGTTATCACTGTCTTGCAACTCAGTACTGATGTAAACATGGTAAAAGGACTAAGCTAAACGTTAAATTCAAACACACATATCATATACCTCCTTGCCATGATTTTGAGGTATAACCACCAAGGATGAATTCTCCATGTTTTATCAGCACAACAGTAGGACCTTTGTTATCACAGCAACGATGAAAGTCTCCTGGTCTTTTACCATCATCAGAAGCTCGGAACAACAGTGAACAGCTCGCACCATGTGGTAACCAGGACAGTTTGTCCTTTAATATCACAGAAGATGGAAAAATTTCCTCCTCCAGTTGATCTACTATTCCTTGGATCTGATAAAACTTTGCCTCTGTAAGAAGCTGCCTTCGAGTTATTTTGTCATCTGGATAAAGGAGTTCATTATTGCGGAGGTAGTTCAAGATGTACCTTCAAAGGAAAAAGGGAGAAAATGACGAAAAAATATGTACACGCACCTGACAACGTGCAACCCAAGCTTTCTAATTTTGGCGCAGAGTAAATGGATATACAGTCAAACCTCCAAGTACGACCACCTCTCCTCAGCGACCATTTTTCCAAAATACCAAAAGTTTCCCAATCAAATCACTATATTTGGAACCTTCCGTAAGCGACCACCTCTCATAAGTGACTGTGACCACTTTTAGAGCTTAAAAGTTTAAAATTTTCTTTTGTTTTTAACCTCCTGTAAGTGACCGCTTGACAGATAATAGAGCGTAAATAAGATGATAAGGTGTTGTAACATTATTGCATTACTGGATAGAACAGTGAAACCTGTATTACATGGACCCCATATTAATCGGACACCCCCTATTAAGTGGACACCAGTTTGAGTCCCTAAATTTTCTTCCCACATTTAAAAATAAAAATAACCCTGCATTCAGCGGACACCTCTGTTAAGCGGATGCGGACACCAATATTGTGACAAAAACCTGCAATAAGCAGACACTTTACTTCTAAAAGCTCAGCTCAGACTCCTTTCAGATCCTTCAACATTGTTCAGAAAAATATGTAGATTAATTCAGATTGACACTTTGGCTGACTGGACATTGTGCTATGAGCAGTCTTTGATCTTACACTGAGTTACAAAAGGTTTAATAAAGAGTGGATGCCCTATATTAAGCGGACACTAGTGAGTGTCCCAAGGGTGTCCGCTTAATACAGGTTTCACTGTACAAGAGAGGGAAATTTCTCAATGTTTTCCTTGAAATTGACTTTTCCCATGAATAAAACAATTAAAACATGGCGTAAGTCTCTGATGTTACCATATGCTAGTGAGGCAACATTTTGACCTAATATGGTCTAAGCTCTCATAAGTGACCACTTCCCGCACATGACCACCTTGGCTTGACATTTTTGGTGGTTCCTTACGGGAGGTTTCACTGTAGTTATCTCTGGCCATTTTCTTTATTTTCCTTTCTTCAACTAACTTTATATAAGAAACTTGTTTAGGACCCTCAATATGCAATGTCAAGCAACACGACCCTTAAAACCAGCGACATGAGAATTTCTAATCAGTGACAAGTGAATCGAATGCACCCGTCCGCTAAAACTTGACAGCAACACAAGAAGCAAGTTAGAAATGACAGCGACATGGTCCCTTTTGGACTTTTTGCCTATTTAGAAATTACATTCTCTTCTAAGTCTGTAAATTTCAGAAAACGAGTGCTTTTCCATGTGAATAAACTCTAAAAAAATCCACCTTGTAGCAACAGCGACATATGACTTAATGTAGAAAAATGACAGTGACATTTGCTTCCGCTGGTTAGGCGACATCGGTATACAAAAGGATGAAACATGATGACACAACTACCCCCCTTGGAAGGCCTCTTCTATGCCGTTCTCCATGTAGCATGACGACAGCCCTCCCCAACCCATGCCAATGATGAATACTACATGTATGAAGTCAGGCAATCAGTATAGCATGTATATACAGAATGGTTGATAAATTTGCACCAATATCGACTCGAGGCCTTAATAACTCTTGCTCATAAAATGAAAGGTAAAGAAATAATTAAAAGTACCCCAAATTGCAGGTCCTTTGAAGCCTCAAAGCAACGGTGCATTTATACAAGGATTTTTAAAATCTGATAATTATCTCGTGACGTAGGCACTATATAAATTGCCTCTTACTGACCAAGTTCGAGGGCTGTGCTGAAGGTAGGGACCGATTTTTTCCCCCATTGATTTATGGCCCAAGTGCAAAGTGCGTGGGCCATAAATTGAAAGGGGAAAATGAGGATCTGTAACTTCCAAGAGGGTCCACAATAGGGTTCTCAGATCCCGCTTTGCTACCTGTTTTTTCCTGTTAATCCCGCCATCCCACCCTTTTTTGACTGGAAATCCCGATCCCGCCTACTTTCAAAGACGTTTATGCATTAATTATTAATTTATTAAATTAATAATTAGTTTAATTACTAACACAGAAACTTTTTAAAAATAGATATCATATGAAAGATCACCAAAGAATTCAATGGGTAGCAGATAAGTAAGCACAAATGATTATAACGTTTCTTTCCATAAACGGTTTACTGTTTTGTTTTCTTTTGTCCATGTATAAGGGAAAGAAATGGCCTGTATACACACTCGACGGTTCTTTCAAAGCTTTCAGCATCTTCACTTTCCTTGAAATCTGGGCTCTGAACCTTTCTTTCTGAATGAAGGCATTCCTGCTCGCGCATCCTTTTCGTAATATATGGCGCATCGTACGGTAACTATCACCGCCATCCGGTGTGGCTATCCAGGCCAAAACAAACCAAGTGCTCTGGAAAAGGTCGAAAGACTAGAAAAACTAGAAATGATCGGGGCCAAGATTTCAGACGGAAGCGTCGAAAAAGTTGGAAATGGACAGATGTCATTGATGTCAGAGGTCAACACAAATGATTGCAATCAGTAGGAATAGGACTCAAAGACCTCATACAGTCTCATGATGGTAACGTAGTCAAGCAATAATGGATATGTTTGACAGAACCTGACAGGGTACAGATCTGTTGCTATTCATTACTTGAAACCTGACACAGCTATAACGCACATTTAAGGTTCGTTTCTGCCAGCCTGTCGTTCTTGCGCTGGTCAATAACAATTTATGAGGTCACGTAAGAATTGAAATCTCGTATCCCGCTCTGTTCCCCTTGCAAATCACACATCCCAACCCTATAAAAACACGAAATTCCGCTCCCGCTCGTAATTGTAATTCCCGCTTCCTGCCCCTGTTTTCAGCTCAAATCCCAAATATCACAGCGAAAAAAAGCCAAATCCTGCATCCCGCCAAACCTATTGGGGACCCTCTTCCAACTTACACACTGAGAAGACAAGGTTAGTGACATATTTGTTATATCTCTACTGTGTGTGTCTGCCTTGTTCAGGGACGATTTCTATTCATGCAGAATGGCTTCAAATTTCTGATGCACATCAAAAATTTATTGATACACAATTTTAGACAATTTTGCTATTACAGTTAAGAACACTTGGCTATAAATCACGAAACTTTTCGGCAACAAAAAACAGCTTTAAATTTAGCGGGCCGTACAGTAGAATACGGCCCGCTAAATTGCCCAATCACAGCGCGCGTACCAGCTCAGAGATATAATATAAAGAAGCTTACATACCGGAAAAGTTCAGCATCACGGTCAATAAAATATGCTCCATCGTCTTCGTCCGCTTTTAACTCGAACCTTCCAGAAAACATCGCACACAGCATGGAATCCGGATCCTTTCTCAGAGTGTCCAGTGTTGTTTTATAAATTTTACCACCAACGTTCAACTTGATCGTGCTAGCGAAATGGACTTCATTCAAGGTTTTTGTTGTCTCATCGATGGCTGATTTTTCTTGTTCAACATTGTCAAGGTCTTGCTCCATTCGCGTATTATGTCTCGATTGCTCTAGGGTTTTCACACAAAATCATTTGAGCATCGAAAGTTTTCCAACAAGCCAAATCATCGCCACCAAATTTACTTCCGCTATATCTTTCGATTCTAAGCGAAGACGAGCCTCGTTCTGAACTGACCAGCGGCAAAGAAGTAACGAGGTTGTGTAACACTCCTGTACTGGATTCTGCTATAACGTATTTTTGTTGATGGTCTTATCGATAATGATGAAAAAGTAGCTTCTTCTAAAAAAAACATACCCATTGGAAGACTAGAGTGCAAAAACACACACCCTATTTAATTAAGCCACGATGGCTGAGGACCAAGAGTTTATATGATAAAGCTATCTTATCTTACCTTTTGGGGCCGCACACACCTATATACACCCGGCTATACAGGACATATAAGGGAGTACGGGCGGGTGACCGACCAAATGACTCGATTTTAATAGACGGTCAATGATCGGGCATACTCACACCAGACAACCTCACACTGAATCTCATGGGCGGAATTGACGGGAAAAAAACACAGCAAACGCGACGAAATTGTCTCTCGGGCTAAGCCTTGCGTATGTTCAATGCATACTCTTCTGCGACAGACGCAAATGTAATGGATAAAGAACGGATCGGAGAAGTAGTTGTGAAGAAGAGTTGTTTTAAAAGGCTCTCAGTACCATAGCCTGGGACAGTATCCAACGTCGTCCCAAAACCATCTATGGTCAATACTCAATACAGATACCTTAACATGAGCTGATACCAACACCTTAGCTCACATCAATTACGTAAGCACTCGATTTTAGCTAGCATGAATGCTTTACTTTGCTCTTTACCCATGCGTGCCGCATACATTTGCAGTGCGTCCTATATTCTTTTTCCCCCTTCATTCTTAGTCCTAGTACTGGCATGGGCAGACACCCGACTTTGTCCAGCACTCAGCCTTGGCCACACCCATCTTTGGGTAACAGCTAACCCTTTTAAGTTTCCTTAAGTTTCCGCCCCCCGCTCAGTTGTCCATTCGTTACATCGTGCATTCCCTCGGGCTTTACGTTGTGAATTCCCCTGAACGTTTTCCGTATGCTACCTCGAACCGTCATGACGTCAACACCCAACGTTATTGGCTAAAAGTCAGTCTAACCCAGGCCGACATTTAACCCTGCTCTGACACTCGGCACAGCGCGTTCCATCAGGAGTTACGGCGGGGTCCCTTCAGTTTCAAAGAACGAACTTAACGGCAAACGGCAATAATTGCATTTTAACAGAAAAACAATCGGCAATTCACGGCAAATATAATTATTCTTTCCTCAGTATACAAACAGCTAAAAGAACATGGCAAAAGTTTAATTTTTGCCGTTTACCATAAATGTCATTCTTGAACTCTCTAATCATTCGTTTCTCTCTAACCCGTTGTTGTCTGTTCCACCGTGCAGGATGGCCTTGCAAAAGGGCTGATTAAATAACCAGGGAACTTCTTCATCCACTGAACATGATTATGACTGAATGATTAATTTAATACTCGAAAGTTCAAGTTAAGTTTTTCTCTACATCACCACTTCTAAAATCTATACACACTTCTGCGAACCACAGGCCACAGGCCTGTATCTTTTGTTAAACACTTCTATTACCTGGCATATTTCTCTTATTTATTTTTTATTTTTTGCCTTATAAACAAGTATACGTACATCTGTTCAGAAAGTGTATACGGCAATTTTTTTATGTATGATTGCGTTTTGCGTGTTTCAAATAGAACTTTTGCTTTCTGTATGCTTTCCTTTAAAGCAATTAAGATCGAAGCTTGACGAAGTCTACACAATGTTTCAAAAAGCCGGGGTGTAAGTAGGGTTTAGTGAATCCAGAATCAAGCGTTTCTCTTGGGAATGCCACACAACCTCGTGAGGGAAGGGGACTGGGAACGAGATTGGAGGGCTTGAATAGTTCCAGGTGGTACTTCAAGTCGCGTGCTATGAGGTGTCTTTCTGGTATGTTCCCAACAATTGACTTGTTAGCTGCAACGAAAGAAAACGAACACGGCATATTAAACACTGCTCGTAAAAACCTCCCATAACGCATTTTCTTGAAATGGCGCAAATTACATTAACTCAGTCACACATCTATTGATAAAGTGCCTTCCAATTTACTTGATATCTAAAATTCTAGTTGCCAAAAACAACAGGCTCATAGCTCTTGGCATTTATTTCGGTTGCTGTAGAATGAAGCGGCTAGAAATATAGCCTGCGTAGTTTGGCGGTTTTTAAACAATTTGAGTGCCCTATGAAAGCGGGGAAGCCGCGCTCTACCCCCCCCCCCCCCTACCACCCCTGGATGGGATGCTAGTCCATCGCAGGGTTACCCCCAGCATTAAATTCACCGGCAGCCATTTATACACCAGGGTGGTGAGAGGCACTGTGACAGTTAAGTGTCTTGCCCAAAAACACAAAGCAATGTTCCCGGCCAGGGCTCGAACCCGACCCGCTCAATGCGGATTCCAACATACTAACCATGAGGCTAACATGCCCATTTTCCTTTGGTTAGGGTTCCCTTGTAAACAATTCCCGATTAAATAGTAATTTAAAATCAGCCTTGGGTGTATATTCGATCAAACTAAAATCACTCGCCCGATTACACCCCAAAGTTATATTACTATTGTAAACCATGCAATCAATACCGCTGGATTTGTCTCGAATAAGCTTCAAATATCTTGGCTAAATAAAACCCTAGCTACTAAAATCCAGAAGTGGTCCAATAACGTACACTCGTAAACTTGTCTGTTAGTTCCATAGTTAACTCATCTTCAGTCATCCCTCTTGGTACAAGAGAACTTAGAGAAGAAGACGGATTCATATTCAGATATTTTTCCAGCTTTTCTTTCGGCAAGTAGTCTTGTTTGGCCTTCATCTGACAAAAAAAAAGTAACAGAAGATAAAGAAAGAAAATTAGCAAATTTGTCTAGATCTAGATCCGCGTTGATCTAAGGACATCTCGTCAATTATATAATAGTGTGATGACAGCAAGGCCCTGTAGTTTTAGCGCTGAAATCGTCGGGTCATCGCGTTCTTAGAGTCGCCATCTTGAACAATTTGTTGAGAGAAAACTGGTGAGGAGACAAAATACTTTGGGTATGGAGAGAGAGGGGCGGGGAGAAAATACTCAAGCTAGCCGAGTTGCGATCAAACGGACAAAAAGAAGACGAACTTTCAGTGTGATTTTTCGATTTATGGTATTATTTGACTACCCACTGCAAAGCAATGTAAATATTCGTACCTTCGAGGCAGGGAGTTCTTCTGCTCTCCTCGCATCTGAGAGTCGAACAAAAATTGAGCTGCCTTCCATGAATTTGATCTTCAACGAGAAAAGAAAACAAATACTTAAGCATTTTTGCAGTGTTTATATTTGAATCGACAAGTCAAGGAGAGAGCTTTACGTGGCGACTAACAAATAAGCAGTCACATAACCCTTCGTCCCTAGATGGGGACGTGGAGAATACCCCCTCGTGGAAACATTATTTATATTGTTTTTCTAATAGAGTTTGTTTAGAAAATCAAATCTCAGTGAGCAAAAAGTCTTGTTGACAGTAATCGTGTTGGCATTGCTGTTTTACTGTAAAAACGTACCACTTTCCTCCTTCGAAAGTTGGATAGGACATTGAGACAGTTGTCAGCTTGAAGAGAATTCAGCACCACCTGTAAAACGTAAAAGATGACATGGTTAAAATCAATGATAACAAAGCTATGAAATTTCTATATACAATATTTAAAAACAACAAACGAAGTAAGGTTTTCAGATTCTAAACAAAAGTACGTCCAGTCTTTCATAAATGTTTTGCAAGAAAAAGATGATTTAATAGCAAAGTTTAAGTCTAATTCCACATAACAATCGGACCTGTTTTTTTTTTCAAAATAATCAAGTTCCTGTACAGTAAAGTAGAAAGTTGAAGTGGTTTTACATTGTGTTTATGTAAGATTGATCATTACTTTTTTTGTTGCAGTGTATAATATTGCTGCACCCCCCCCTTCTGAATGACATGCTAGTCGTAAACAAGTTACTCCTCACCCTTTTGTCAAGTTGTCCGGAAAGGTCGCCGATACCCATTTATACACCTCATGCCCCGGGTGGAAAGAGGCACTGTAAGAGTACAGTGTCTTATCCAAGAACACAACACTGACCCTGGCCAGGGCTCGAACTCAGAGTCCAGCGTCTCCATAACTATTTTCAAGTCAATGGACAATAAATGCCGTGGAGAAGGTTGGTAAGGCATATACTATTTCTTCTTGGCGTGCAGCAAGCCAGTAGCCACAAAATTATAAAACCCAAAATGTTAACTGATCATAACTCTGTTATAAATCACGATGAGAGAGTACCTCAGGGGGGTCCCCTGTGTATAGCGGTAGCTGGTAACAACCGTTTACAACGTAGCCTTCATCAAATACTTGAACAGCACTCCAAGCCTACAAGAAACAAAACACAGCAGAATCTGTAATTTAGGTGTTTTCATCTGATAGAAAGATAACTATGCGACAACGAACATTCCTAAGTAAGGTTTAGATTGTTGCGTAGCAGAGTTTGCGTCGGGCTAAGTCTACCACCCCGCCGGAGTTATCCCGACCTTTTGTAGCGTTACGAAACTAAGAGTATTTCTAGCTCCCCCTTGGATGGGTCGCTAACCCATCGCAGGGTTACCCCTAGCATTAAGTGTACCCTCACCCATTCCAAACCATTCTCAAGTCTACATTTAACCGACATTTGTTAACAAGATTTATTTCACTAATTTCGAAGTACGCACTCCGACGGCCAGGTCAGATTCGCGGATTTCCAATAGCGGAGTTGATTGTATTGATTCGAGAGCTTATGGAAGAGCAATAAGTCTGATTCATATACCTGGCCTTGTAGACTGTAAGATGTTTTGGTTTGGCTAGTGTCCAATATCAACTCATGAAGATGGATGATAACAACCATAAATCTGTGGTAAATACGGCGAGGAAAAACCTGGATAACAAACAGACAAACAAGAATAACTGGTTATCGAATAGGAGATATCACCGCTTACTTTGTTAGTTTCTTGCTCAATTGCGAGAAAACCACTACTCTAGCTGGCTTGTGATAACTCCCTTTTTTTTTGACGTACAGAATTACGTTCAAATAGAAGAGAATCTAAGTACAATAGTTTACCAAGATAGAAAAACATCAAAACCAAAAAGGAACAAGGATGGCTAAATTGGGGAAGATTGAGACGGACTACGAAACGAACATTTTCAAGTGTTTTTTTTTTTTTCGATGTAAAAAATTACGTTCAAATCAAAGGGAATCGAAAACTAATAGTTTACCTAGATGAGAAAACGTTATAAAAGCAGTAACAAACCAAAAAGAAACAAGGATGGCTTAGGTTGAAAAAGATTGAGACGGATTACGAAACGACGAAGCTAACATTTTACAATGCACGAAATCACCTTCAAATCGAGGGGAATCTAATAATAATAGTTTATCAAGATAGAAAAACATCAAAAAGGCAATGGCGAACGAAAAAGGAAGAAGGATGGCTAACGTTTTTCAAGATGCGCTATAGGTAACCTAGCATTATAATGAACTGACCTTAATTCCGTCTTTCCACACAGGAGAGGCGACACTACTCGAGTACAGCGGTTTTGTTACAAGGCCTAAAGAGTCCTCTCTTGTACCCTGTGAAGTGGATCAAAACATACAGAATACTTTTATCGATACATGAGCCAATAAGATAAGAGAATAGATCCATATAGCGTACAGTAGCGGGAATGTCACTTTGCCTGAAATGATATCAATACAAGTCCTACACTCGAAAAAAGGAATTTGTTTCATTCTTCACAACCTACAGGTATACTCCGAACCAACACCGTGACCAGCTCCCAGATGGTTTGATAGCTTAGTAGGTAGAGCACTGCACCGGTATCGCAGAGGTCATAGGTTTGAATCCCTTTCAGGTTAGAACATGTTTTTTTCAGGCTTTATTTTCACAAACACGAGATGATCATTCACATCTCTACATGGCTTTACAATTTTACATTATAACTACATGGAACAAGATCGTCAGTCAACTAATACAAGCTAATACAACACTGTATAGAGGCCGTGTTATAAATTTACACAGTTACTGATCAATCAAATAGATGCTGTAAGTTGTGCTCATGCACGGCCGAACAACGTTATTCCAACAGTGCTTTTCTTTCCTGAGGTTGACAAATTTGAAAAAGAGTAATTATAGTTGTACCGTAGAATTCTGACAAAAGCGATTATGTCGTTATGTCGCTTATGTCGTTATGTCGCTAGTGTGAATCAGGCCTTAGAAAGCTAAAACGCAGTCACCATCTTTTAACTCACCCTATAAAATGATCCAGGAGGCAGAAGACAATAGGACACCATCGTAAAATTTGACCAAGGCAAATTCTGGGCAGCATCCACGGAGATCTGAAATTTATATGACGAATCAACAACAGATTACAAGCAGAAAACAGCTTAGGTCGGACTTTGCATCTACATAGCTAAGAAAAAGGTGGTCCGTCTTACAACCCCCGAGGGACTCCCTCACAAAAAGGGTGGGGGTACTCGTCGTACCCTTGGGGGTTAAAAAAAGCGGTTTGGGGTGTTCAGGGTGTTTAGGGTGTTCAACCTCATAAGGTCCAAAGTGGGAGCTTTTGCGATCTCTTTTCTCCTTTTAGGGTGTTGAGCCCCCCCCCCCCCCCCCCGCCCAAAATATGACAGGAGATATTTGACAATCAACCGATTTATCGCTATCAAAAATAATAAAAGTGTCAGTTAATGTATAGTTTCAGAATTGGTACCTCTTCGGGGTGAAAAAAAATTTCAAGCCACGCCCACAAAACAAGATCTTGGTACTTCTTAAGGGTTCCTTTCAAAACGTTCGACGTAAACCCCTTCCTTTTTATATGAGACTCCCCCCGAGCTTACAACCTTTCTTGCTCCAGTAACTGTGACATTTGTCTCCTTTTTTAATTAACGAATCAACTGCAAATGTACTCTTCTGTAGTCTTAATGAGTTTTCAAAACGTGCACTCGTCTAACTTCTTAGTAACCTTGCGAGACGCCAAAAAGATACCAACCTTTAACCCGTGCATCACGTGATAGAGAGCGATGTAACTAAAGTCCAGGTCCCCAGGTAATGCGTCAATGTTTCGAGTGAGTCGAGTCTAATGAACAAAAAAAGAAAAGAATGGTAAATAAGAGCTGTGTCACGGATTGCTATCTCTTGAAATCAGATCTATAGTTTGTAATCCGTGTCAATCTTCTCCAGTCTTAACCATCCTTGTTTCCTTTTGCTTTATATTATCGTTTTCGTGTTTTTTTCACCTTAGCAAACTACTATCTACAGATTTTCTTTGATTGGAAAGACACTTGGTCACGTAATCTCGAGAAGTCACGTAATCTTCAGCAGTCACGCAATGTTTGGCTTCTCCAGTAGGGAGAGACGTTGCGTGACAGCCCAAATGATGCGTGTAAAGCTTTACCTTGATCCAGCTTTCTATCACTCTGTCTTTCTTCAGTTTCTGTTCTTGACCATCGCCAATGAGCTTTATTGCGTCGCGAGTTCTAATTGGCTGTCTCTTGACCATGCTGTGAAAAATCTGGCTCTCACCCAGCGTGGGTTCACATGAGAGAGAGTAATATTCACCTGTGGAAAAAAGATAAACACACGTACAGAACTCATTGATTAGAGCAGAACTCGTGTCATTACAGTAAGCTGTGTCCGAGTCTGTCACGCAACACGACGGCTGGTAAAAAGTCACTTTGGAAACGTCCTACCTCATCGCAGTACGAATTTCCAGTCTATCACGCGACACGCACGCTGGGTAACAGCATGTCACACATGACAAGCGTGCTTGTACTGATCACACCACCTCCATCATAAACCAAACAACACGACAATTTAATTAGAGACAACCACCAGAGAGATTCAAAAACTCCTGATATTATCAAAGCTACCTGACACACAATACAACTGCTGCCATCTTATCAATTACACTTGATTATACTACCGTAAAATTTCTATGACACAATCCTCCAGCCTGCGTAGCAGGCGTTCATTTTCAAAAGCACGCAAAGGGAACGCAACTGCAAGCGAGTGCGAAAAAAGTAAGAAGCAGGGGGAGGAGGTAGGGCAAAAAATGAATGTCTGGGATTGACTGCAGGCGATTTCTTTCCTCCCTACCACCACCCCCTTCTCCTCCTTTGTTTGTTCACCCCCTCCCACTTCTCCCCATATTTTGCCCACTCCAGGCGCGCTCGTTTGCTCGCTCGCTTGCTCGATCTCCCTGCCTGGAAAATAGAAAGGAAACGTCTGCTATGCAGGCTAGCAATCCTCAAGAACGTTAAATTTTCACATTCCCCCTCCCCCCAACCTCGTTCCCAGGGTCTCTCATCTTAGCTCGCTCCAGAGGGCGGTAAGATGAGAGACCCTGGGAACGAGGTTGCCCTCCCCCTTCCATCGTGCATCATCATCAGTAAACCCCAGGGCATTTTATTAACCGGAAGAAATAACTAAATACAAGAAACAATAGAAATAACAAGTACAACAAGCAGAACCACAATGGTGTGATATTTGCTTCAGAAGACCTTATCACCCAAGGCAATATATATATATTGCTCTGTTTGGTCAGTGTAACACAAGTTCTTTTCAACATGATCTATCCCTTTCTTCTGTCAATATAGAGAACATTTTTATTTTATAACAAAGATCGACCAGCCCTCATTATGAGTCGTACGATGCACCTTTTAGCTTCCCGAAACAAGCGACTCCTCGAAAGTACGGACTGGATACGAAAAAGCTTATTCTCAAAGTACGTTACTTTCGGAATTTCACGGTATAAACACTAAGTTTAGATATCACTGGTTCTTTAACGTTGATATTTCATGTTATAATCATGTTTTGCTTTCATATTGGTGGGAAGGGGTTACAAGTTAAGGAAGACATTGCCCAGAGAAGAAAAAAACTTAGCACTCGCTGGTAAAATTCTTCTCCATGATAATTAACACTATAAATGCGCGGATACTATCATTGCAACTGTTTCAAAAAGATAATTTGTCCTTGCAAAATCAGTCAGCCATCTTTATTGTCAATGCTTGCCCAAGTGATTCTACAATAGATTCTTGTGTTTTCTGTGCATTTAGTCAACTAAATACATTTCCATATAAAAAATACTACAAGGGCTGGGGAGTGTTTAAACAGCTTTTATGGTTTTATAGTTGGACGACCCAATGTTTTCTAACAATGGCTTTTTTTCTGTTAGTACAAACATGCTTGCCAAGCCGCCATCTAGGAAGTGTGCTATGATGTTAGAGTGTAACTGTTTACCTCAAGTTTTGTAACATCCATTGTTTGTTTACTTCAAACAGCTTAAAAAGCTGAAACAGAATTAAATTTAAACACGTGAAGTCAATTGGAATTTTTTCCTTCAACTCTATAAACCGTGACTTAAGAACTTGGAAAGCGATACGATTGGTTGACGATGAAACATTCGAGAATACATAATAGGCAAGTTAATTCCTGGTTGCGATAACAATCTCCTTAAAAGTTTACGCTTGAAATTCGAAGGTACGTAGATCCACTTTGAAAAAAAATCTGCCTTGACTTTAGCTGTTCCGTTAGTTCTCCGCAATGAAGAACAGTGAAGAGCAGAAAGGTAAAGAGAAGAAAGCGGTGAAATACGAAGAAGCCATGAACCAGGCGTTTAGCGAAATCTTTCAGAATCTCAAGGTGATTGAAGCGGACAATAAGAAGCAAAGAGAAAGACTAGATCTACAACGAAGGAGAGGTAGCGCTCCTCCTGCGACGCTTAGAGAAACAACTGCTGCCTTTACGAAATCATCGAAAACTGAAGTTGAAAGGAAATTTTCTTCACCAATATCTGGTGGAAATTCAACAACCACGAAATGGGTTTTGCATTGCTTTGAAGAAGAGAATGTGTGAATTCTTGATTTCAACCTTGGCTTCATTATGAAATGTGGCCGGCATTGGAGATTGTGGTCATTCGTGATCAAGTGTAGAGCTCTGACCCAACTTTCAGTTGGGATAACATGGACAGGTTGAAGCTGAAGGCACATTCAGTTTGTTATGCAAGTGGCGGTTATTTAGGGATCTTACGTAAACCAAAACGGCAACGCCATAACACGGAGAACGTCGCCAGCCAAAAGTGTCAATGGCAGTACAATAATCTCAGGATGCGTGGTATCTCCATCTTGGTACTTTCTTTACCATCCTCTGCGATACAACAACGTGAAATGACCTAATTCTACAATACGCTTTGGAGAATGCAAGTCGCAATGGCGAATTTTTCATCTGTCCAGTTTGAATTTAACAACGCGCTTACATATGGACCAAAAGTTAGCTCTGACACAAAAAGATGCAGTAAATAATTTAGATAGAGAGCATATTCTTAAGAAATATCAATGCTCTTTGGAATCGACGTTGAACTTTGCGACGCCATTGCGGTTGCACAAGGTCCCTAACTGATTTCAATGCTGCCCTTTTATTGAAGGGCAACAAAGCGAATTCCACCCCCGCAAATGAAAAACTACAATTATGTCGCTGTAAGCTTTAATTAGCAGACTAAAAGAGCAAATAACGATGTTCGAGACTACAAATGTCACTTAGGCTGGTTTGTAACTTCGAGTTTTGAGGTTAAGTTTTCTGTTCTACGTCTTTGTTAATTCTTTGTTTGCTTTCGATGACAATATCAATCAGTTTAGGAATGCAACGCCTTAAGCATTAACCATCGACAGAAACTTGAATTATTTATCACAGTAAAGCAAACTTTTGGGTTTAATCTACACCCAAAGAATATATCTTGGCTTCGCATTGGAGCACAGTGTGTTTTTATTTAACAAAAAGTGTGAAAAATCAGGAAAGGAACGGATCCACGAGTCGCTGATTTATTACAGTGTTAAGTATACAGTATTAGAAGATGCTTATCGTTCTGTCTCGCTAAGTGCTCAGCAAGGTGAAAGTACTTTAAAACTTAACACTCAACAGTTGAGTGATAAGTTTTAAAGTACTCCAGGAATGATTGCATTGTACGAAAGAGAAATCTTGTAGGTTTTACTAACTAAAGAACCCAGATAACCTAAAATATGACCGGATGCAGATTTTACAAGAAAACGAGGGGACAGTTTAATAAACTCTCTTACAGACGCTAGTAAATGATATATCGGTATTAATTGTACATCAAGGGCTGTCTTCTCCATGCGAGCTCCCAAACTGTACTATCGAGTTAAGCTCAAACTTTGAGTTTAAAAGTGAAATATGTTCAAAACATAAGAGATCACGAGGCATGTAAATATCTTGAGAAGTAAATCATAAAATGTTACATTTTAGCAGCTAGAAATGTGGAAAGATCAATGCTGTTTTAATTTTTTTTCTCCTGATTTTATAAAGCTTGTACCGTTGTATTCCAGCATGGGTACAAACCTAGTTATTACGTGAAGATATTGATAAAATTTATGTAATCAGTTTGATTCGCTTCACTTCAGTAAATGATTGACCTTCGTAGGCGTTTGTTTATTTTCAATGATATGCAAACATTAGACTGTTTCTAACCCAGCTTTTAAAAACAAAGATAGCCCAAAACGAGCGCCCGTTCACATACACCAGAGGTAACTAGTCGATGATATCAATGATATCAATGAGTAATCAATGGGTAATGGATGGATAATCAGTTGATTAGTCATTGATTATTGCCGATGAGTAATCGATGAATAATCGATGAGTGGAAAAGGTTAAAAAGCATTGAAAAATCAACACAGATGGATAGCGACAATTTCGTCCTGAAATATTACATAATTTGAACTTCATTTGAAGACTTAGGCCCCGTCCATGAAGCGCTGGAGAAATTGGAAAACGCAGCTTTATTTCTCCGGTTAGGCCTACCGTTCACATTATTCCGTCACGGAAACGGAGCTTTTCGAAAACGCTCTTCAAATCGGAGGCATTTGAAAACGCCGTCTTTGCGTTTTAGAACGAAGAAGAAACGAAGAAGAAACGAAGAAGAAACGAAGAAGACACGAAGAAGAAACGAAGACATTACGATAATAGTGTCATTCCCTGCCTGAGTTTTTCTAAACTTCTAATCCAAAATGACCGGTTATTGTTGCGTTTTCAAATTCCTCCGGCGTAGTGTGGACGGAAAACATTTGATGCGTTTTCAGAGTGAAACCTCCAATTTCAAATTCTTCCAGTGTAGTGTTGAAGGGGCCTTAGTCAGTGCCATTTGGACCAAAGTTTCCCAACTGATGAAAAAGACCGACAACGTAACAAAGAACCAAATAAAGCTTAGTAGAGGATCTTAGAATTTACTGGCAAAACTGGGCAGGCTTGATGAGAGAACAATGTCCACATTGCTCACTATGCTTAATTTGCCCTTATAACCTCTCTTTGCCTAGTCATGTAATTAACCCCTTGCATCAAAATGATGGAGATCTACGTACAAACTTACCATCTGCATAGCTTGGTTTGGACTGAAAGAGTCCCTCGGCCTCCCACTCTGCTTCAGTAAACTCTGAAGCCTGAAAGGATCAGTTGAAAGAAAGAAAAAAAGTCAGGTGTCGGTTGCAAGGAAGATCTTATAGTTTTAGCTCTTCAACGGTTACCACACTAACTTGCACAAATAACGTTGGAGCTGAAGATTACTTGTAAAATGTCGCTTTTCTGTGTGTTGGGAATCTTGTGTTATTAGAGAAATGTTGCATTTAGGACCCCGTCCACGCTACGCCGGAGCAATTTGAAAACGCAGCTTTATTTCTACGGTTAGGCCTACCGTCTACATTATTCCGTCACGGAAACGGAGCGTTTCGAAAACGCTCTTCAAACCGGAGGAATTTGAAAACGTTTTCGTGTGGGCAGAAAACATTTTCAAAACGGAGCTTTTTGAAAACGATGACGTCACGATAATCACGTGATTACCCTGCCTGAGTTTTCCTCAAATACAAATCCAAAATGATCGGTGATTGTTGCGTTTTTAAATTCCTCCGGCGTAGTGTGGACGGAAAACATTTGATGCGTTTTCAGAGTGAAACCTCGGGAGCTAAGTATACATAACAAAAACGACAGGAGGTCATGTCATCAAACTGAAGTGGTTCACGTACCTGCTTTGGTCTTCCGTTAGGATGGCAGGACGCCTGAACAAGTCTTACTAGTAAACTAGCACAGGGCACATGGCTGTTGAAGAAAATGGTATACAAACATTGTTACTAAGGTGTACCATACAGACAATCGAGTTCCTTGGTCGGTTGGTCGAGTTAGCGAGTGCTTGGCCGGTTTTTGGGTCAGTGGTACAGTAGTTTTGACGGGCGATTGGTTGGGGAATGCAGGTGGGCAGGCCGGTGGACAGACAGACGGAAGGAAGGATGGAAGGACTGACTGACTCACTGACTGACTCACTGACTGACTGACTGACTGACTGACTGACTGACTGACTGACTCACTGACTCACTGACTGACTGACTGACTGACAGATCAGCAGACTGACAGACTGACTGACTGATTGAATGACTGAATGACTGACTGACTGACAGACCGACTGACTGAATGACTGAATGACTGACTGACAGACAGACAGACTGACTGATTGACAGATCAACAGATTAACAGACTGACGGACTGAATGACTGAATGACTGACTGACAGACTGACAGACGGACAGACGGACAGACGGACAGACGGACAGACGGACAGACGGACAGACAGATTGACTGAAGTATGCTCATATACTTACGGCAGACTTTGAGTTACACTTTCGTGTAATGGTTGAGTGAGGTCTGGGCTACCACTGTATAACCGTATTTGGTGAGGACCTTCGTTTAGAGCCACCTGCAGCAGAAAAGAATACGTCTCTTATAAACCTGTCACGCAATCTCGAGGAAATAAACGATTCGGAACAATGTTCAAGTTTTGTTCTGTTTTATAGAAAATTTAACAGGTTATTACTTTAACAAAAAGTGTATTTAGTATTAACGTTGAAGATCTTCACTATTAACATCACTCACTACAACAAACCTTGACATCTGAACTGCTAACAGAAGGCGGATTTGTCGTTCCAACTTCAATGAAGATGGGAAGAAATCCGTAACCCACACAACAGAGATTTCTCGCTATCCTATCCACGGTGTATACTTTCAACATAAGGGTGCAAAACTGCGAGAAGACTGGTTCTCGGTATTCTAGTCTCGCGTTGTATTCTGGGTTGTAAATGTCAGAGTCGAGCTCAGCCTGTACGTCGATATCGTCACCGATTCTAAACAAGATAAACAACACCATTAAGAATGTTAACAGATAAAGAAAGACCGACTGCGTTTTTAAACGCGTGTGGTTAAGAGGTAAAGGCAAGACTGAGCAGAGAGACGACTGGCGGTTTGAAAGCACAGGCGACCTTTACTTTACACACAGTCAACTAAACCAAACAACAGCTATTTCAAAATTCGACAATCATTTGGGTTTACAATAGAAAAGATTATCTCTTTAATTTCCATTATCATTTCTGCATTTGTCTGATAATCAAGTGTTAGGGTAAAGGCATAAACGAATAACAACGACAAATTTTTATGTCTTGAAACTGCACTAAGAAGTGTCCGCGTGTACATTGCTGTCATTGACCGCTTATTGAAATTATAAAACTTAGGTTCCCCTCAATTTATGAAGAGTAGAAACCATTGCCGTTTTGCTACACCACACACGTATCTACCTTGTGTAGTTTTTGTCCAACACTCTTCCGGCAACCTGGAAATACACGACAAAAAAGTAAGTCCGTACTTGTATAGAAAATAATAATACTGTCAGAAGGACTCTACTTAATGAGCACTAGTTCCCTAACGAACTATCATTTCAAAAACGTTTTAGATCCAAACACCGCAACAAACGACAAACCTTGGAGACAGTGATACTATCTGGAAGAAATCGCGCTCCATCAATGTACAAATCAAAGCCATTTCCTTCTTCAAACTCGTCGGTCAGAATAGCAGAACGGCCATTCTTAATCCATACATTCTAGAAAACAAAACAATTACATTTAGCTCGAAGAGGTCACGCGTCAGACAACAAGTTTTTAATGTCTCAATGGAATTCGTTTCAATCTTGTCCCGTTATCTTCTTTTGTTCTTCTATTTGCCTTTTTACTACTTCTGTAATGCTTTTCTATTCTGTCAAACCATTTAAAAATTTCGCACAAATTGAAAGGAACTTTGTCATTTGGTCACTGTCATTTTTTACGAGGTTTAAAATTCCTTCAAAAGGAATGTAACTTAAAATGATAGTTTTCTAAGGCTCATAAACATCAAAGAGGTAATAATAAAACAAAAAGGAAGAAGGATGGTCCAGAATGGGAAAGATTAGGACGGATTACGAACAATGAACTTGAAAAATTTAGCTTAATTTTACAGCAAGTACTAACCTCAGGAAGATCATTTTCTTGCAGAAATTCCTCAGGAGAACTGGGCCTCTCTGGTGGAGGGCTACCAGACGCAAATATAGTTATCCTCAACGAGGCCTGTCCATAAAGGGACCACTGTTCCGGAAAAGGGCCCTATATAGATAAAGACCAACATCAGCATAAAGTAGACATGGATCTTGTTACAAGCATAACAGAGTGAAATGTGCGAGTAACAGAAGTGATATCTTCCTACAAAGACGCTCATTAGGGCTCGGCACGCAATCTTGGTAAAAAAAGATTGCGTGACGAACCAGCGATTGCGTGACGAGCTATCTGCGTGACGTCTGCGAAGGAGGCTACAGACGTGATGGTGAAGTCTTCTTACCCGCAATGGAATGTTAGGAACAGGAGCAACAGGCGGAAAGAACAGGGGAAGATTGTGAGTTCCCAAGTTGAGGCGTGCTTCTCCGCCTCGGCTATCTAGAAAAAAGAACAGTAACTTTAAGTATAATTATACGCACAAATCAATAACAGTAGATTGTGTATGTCAGATGCGGCTTTTAAAGGAGCTCAGTCAAGGTATTTTGAGTTATTTTGGCCACGTACAAAATTACCTTTAAATTGAAGGAAACCTGAAAATAATAGTTTACTAAGATACAAAAACACCAAAGAGATAATAATAAACCATAAAAACACAAGGATGGTCAAGGATGGAGAAGATTAACACGACGAACTCGAAGAATGTAGGCTAGAATCACTTCCCTTGGACAAGAAGATAGTTACTGACAAACAGTTTCTTGGGTTCACCGATGCCCTGACAATCGTGTCGGTAATGAGTTTAGCCCACGAGAATACACAAGAATTTAAGGTTGAATTCTAACCCATCAACTCTAATTGACCTTTCTTCTACCTTAATCCAAACTTAATAGTTAATTAACGGAAATTTTCGGTTATAGGAACGGTTACCTCCCGATTGTCTGCTTCGTCTGGAAGCATGTGAGCCTGCAGTCAGCGCCAGCGGCAATGCAGTCCAAGCCGCCAGTTTACTTTCGTCTAAAAGATTGGCCGCGGGCGCAGTGGAATTCCCGGATGTCGATAGATCACCTGGTTGCAAGTACAAGCGAAAAACCACGACGGAATTTAAATCCCAAGGCACGTTTTTGAACTGGGCCTGAAAACAAAAACATTGTAAAATGTCTTACATCAAGTGAGAGATTTTTAAACTAGCTAGCTAAGAAACGAACTGGTTTGTAATTCAGGGTGGAATCGAATTTCGAATACCTTAAAACTGAGTATGTAAATGCAAATGCGAGGATGTTCGTTGCCTCGCTTAGGGAAGAACGTCACGGATTTTTGTCTCACTTAAGGTGTTCAGGAAAAAAACTCCACTATTGCTAGCCGTCAAGATATCTTTTAAGGTGCACTCGAAGAGATAATAATAAAACGCTGTCATTTTCGTATCAGGTGGTATCTTTTAGGGATCAAATAAAGCTCGATCCACTCCCAGAACATTGGCCTCCTTTAGGGGATTCATTCAAATTTTCCGAGGAGCATCCATGACTTTTTGACATGGGAGATACCCCTGAAGGACTTCACGCAACCCTTGGCTCTTTTGAGAGCCATCAAAGCTATGAAAACTGAAATCTAACACAGTTTCTATCCGGTAAATTGTTACATCCAGCCAAATTCTGTCGCTTCATTAACCATTCAAAATACTCAGAACTATGCGGTTCTATGAGGTTTCGTTATTTATGATATTTTATTTCACCTCTCTTTAAAGAAATTCTCTTAGCAAGACGCCATGTAATGTGCGATGGCCGAAACCGCCTCGCTTTCAATAGTCTAGCCTTCGATTCAGTAAAATGAAAACCTCTGTCCCGACGAAAGGGTTGACGCTCAAATCGTCACCGTTCAAAAATCCCTATTGGTCACTTTACCTTTTATCAGCTCCAAGTTAATAATTCACGAAGTGTTTGAGTTGACCACCAAAGAAACATAACATTTATTTTACAAACCGTATCAGTGATAAAGCATACCGTTATTAACACCAGTAGTTTTTTTGATATTTAAGCGGCATGCGACCCATTAAAAGAACATATCAGGTAATTTATCGTCTGTGAGGTGAATAAGAAATTAATTCTGTGATTTTATGAACATGGATATTTTTGTTTTCAACCAGACATGAACAGAGAAATGTGTAATAAAAAGATTGAGAAGCGGTTTATATAGTTAAAATAAAACTTCGATGCTAAAGCAACAAAAAATCTTTATTTTTAGTTGGGTTTTCAAGATAAATTCGTCTTGATATTCTAGAAGAAATCAAAACAGGATAAAAACAGAAAGTTGGGAACTTTTTAAAAAAGAATTCATTATAATGTTTCAATCGTAAACGAAACCTACCCGAAATATATTTTTTTTGTTTTTTTTCCTTATTAACCGCAAAAGGTTTAAAATAATTTTGAACACGTTTATGTTTCACGTTATTTAAGATTGTCTTGAAGTTTAAGGCTAAACATTCATCAAAATGATGGCTTATTTACAAACAAGTGCAATTTTGAAGTGGAGTCACAGTTCACTCTAATTTTAGTCACCCAAGAAACTGGAAGACGAAAATTATCCGTATTTTACGACCATGTAATATTAATAACACGGTCAATTATTTGAAAGTTGGGTGGATAAATTATTGCGATAAAGAGCTTCAACCTGGGAAAAAATTGTTTCGCGAGAATAAAAAAAAGAGAAATTTAAAAACTGAAATTAAGAAGAAAAGCTTTGGGAAAAAAAAGGTGATAACCAGAAGCTATAACAAAAATAGATGGTTCCGTTCCTTATTAGATGCTGCAGATGTTTGACGTTTTTCTGTCTTCAGGTGGGGATTGACAAAAATACAATTGAATCAAAGAGTGAAGCGAATTCATCACTAGCACAGTTCACAAAACCGCCGGCAATTTAGCCTTGTCTGCGCTCTTTATAACTGGCGTTTCTTCAAACCTTCTTCATTTTGATTTTTGTTATTAGCATCTGAACTTTAATCGCAAACAGTAGTTTACTTCCTTCCTTGCCAATAACACGTTAAAAGGGTTTCAAAGATAAGGCGGTATACAAGCTAAGAAGAGTAAACAAACGCCTCAAGCGATATATGTCCCAGCAAGTTGGTAAGCAATTTTCCCCCTTGTTTCCATATTTAAGATAATTTTGAAATGCTACCGCAAAAACATTCCGAGCCAATTAATAATTTAGAACCGCGATTAAGTTGTCTCCACTCTTCTGTTATTTGTGAGCCAAGCACCAATTGAAATATTCAAGAATGTTCAAAATACAGCACCTTGTTCTTGAGCGAAACTATTTCTAATACAAATACAAAAGCGTGTTTAAAATATTAACGCCACTCGTGTAGGGATTTTCTCTTTTTCACGAGCCTCAACGCTATTCGACCAGCCCAAAAAACACACGGTTAAAAATTAAAATTATCTGGCGTTTAAACCAAGCGGGAAGTTCTCGACGAACATTTCGGTTTCAAAGTATGTTTGCGTTTTAATCCGTGTGCCAAAACACCATTGATTTATACTCGCTCAGAGATTGACACGCGTTAAAGATTTCACACCGAAGCGAAGAAGTTTTGAACGCTTTTATTTTTCTTTCTCACTGGAATATTTAAATCGCCTATTTGAATTTTCGCTGGCATGGAAACGGTACGCGAATCAGACGAGGAAATGGACTCTGAAAACGAGTTACTACCGTATACTTACGAGGGTGGACGGAACGAAAGCGGCGAGCGACATGGCAAAGGCAAAGCAAGGCTTCCAAACGGTGATGTTTACGAGGGGGAGTATAAGAACGGATACCGCAATGGCTATGGAAAATACGTGTTTAGAAAACTGAAGGGCAAGTCGCGAAACGCTTGCTACATGGGGCATTATGAAAACAACAAGAAAAACGGGCAAGGGACGTTTCTGTATCCCGATGGCGCGAAGTATGAGGGAAGCTGGAAAGACGATTTACGGCACGGATTCGGTTCGTATTATTACACAAACGGGGATCTGTACCGAGGAGAGTGGGAACATGACAGAAGACACGGTCAAGGATCATACACATATGCAGCGAGCGGGATGTCATACGAGGGGCAATGGTTTGAGGGGAAAAGATCAGGTAAATTCAATACTATAACACAGGTGCTTTTTAGCTCTTTAGCTCTTACTAAAAAGATTACAAGGAGATATTTTATCGAAGCGCATAAATTCGAGGAAGAGCGAAGAGAAACGCTTCAAGCATCGTACCACAAGCAGGTTTATGTTTGTTGAATACGATAATTGTGATATCAAAAGCTCAAATTGGCTCGATCACAATTTGCACAATTTCGCCAGTAGTTTGATCGTGACAAAATTCATTTATTGATAAACATTTTTGACAGACCAGAAACTTTAAACACAATGAACTAAACACAATCTCAGAATGATAGAAAAAGAAAAAAAAACTGAAATAACTGCTATTATTATAGCTTTGCCGGCGCGCAGTCAAAAATATGTATGTTTTCCAATATCCGCTGTGTTCAGAATTTTTCTTAGACTCGGTTGCTAGGTACCTTAATAAGTCCATGAAATATTAAGACCAAAGTGGTCTACACATAAATAAATTATGACCTAGACTCAGAAAAAGACACAAAGAAAACAGATACTACGCTGAAAGATATCGTTTAACGAATTTAGTCCCCCTGGAAAAATAACATCCAAATATATGCGATAAATAAGCAGTATAAAGCGAAAATCTTTGTAACAAGCTTGGCAAGTGCTTTGACAGCAAATCAAGAAATGCAAATAAAGTATTACGTTTTAAGGGCGAAAAAAGAGATAGCACAAATTACCGAATAAATTTTATGAATAAATCAGGCAATTTGCAAAAATGTCTCAAAGGAAAACAAAAATTCTGCGCCATCTTAGTAGTCCAATTTTGATACGTTACAATTCGTCAATACTTGGCTGAAGACAAAAATACAACAAACGTTCTGATTGTTCCTCTAAGCCTCGCAATAATGCGCAATGTTCCTCGCAGATATTAATATATCGAAATTGTGTTATTCACAAGAAATTGTCAAGCAATACGAAACTAAGTTTTGCAATGTAAATTTACGAATTTCCAAGGATCAGACAAAATTAAGAACAAATGATTAAAACAGCCTACTGATGAAGTCGGCCTATAGATGAACTTTAATTAAAGAAACCGTTGGCGTATTACACCCATAGGGAAAAAAAAGGCTTTATCGCAATAATGATCAATTTTCTTTTAACATACATTTACATATCTCGTTGTTTGCAGTAAGTCGGCGAAATTTCCCATTTAAATTCGCGGCTTTGTCTATTAAAGATAATTTTTTTTATCTTGCAAAGAGCGTTTTAATGAAACCCTCTTCTGGATAACAGCCATACTCGTGAACACACAAGACTTAGGTAAAGCGACGGCAAAAATCTCACGCAAAGTTTAAGACCTTTAGCGGGCTATATTTTTACGATCTTTTTCATAATGAACAAGAGCAGAATGGTTGGAAACATAATTTAGCAAGCATTTCCTTTGCATTTCCAAGAATTTTCTTCTTCACAATAGCAGACAGTATTCTCGGTATTGGACTGAAACTAGCTTGAAACCGAGGCTAATGCGGGGAGTCCTTTCAAATGCAAATGACATTAATCTACTTTTAATGATATTCCCCACACGAGCCTCAAGCTAGTTCCAGTCCAATACCGAGAACACGAAAATGGCCTATTTGACGGTTTGATAGTTGGCTACTTCTTTGTTTGTTTACCGGTTTGTTTACGCGCTTGTTTACTTGTTTATTTACAAATGTTCTTGATTACTTGTTTGTGCAACTGTCTGTTTACTCACTTTTTGTTTACTGAATTGTTTATTTTCTTATTTGTTTACAAGCTCATTTACCAATTCTTTGCTTGTATCGTTTCAGGAAGAGGCAAACTTACGTTCGGAAAGCAAAACTACATCGGGAATTTTCACGACGATAAAATGATCGGCCCGGGGACGTACATCTTCGCCAACGGAACACAGCAACATGGCGAGTACATCGTAGTCGAGGAGGAACTCGAAGACTTAGAGCTCCCAAAGGGAAAAAACGACAGCGATAATGAAAACAGAAGCCGAACGAAGCAAGTGAAAATCAAGTGGATAAGTTGCAACAGCGACACTCCGCCTGTTACAGTTGTCAAGAAGGAGACAGTTATAAATTAACTGACTAAATCACAACCTCGATTCCAGGCTTTCTCTCCCTTGCAAAGGAGAGAGAACCTGGGTCTAGGTTAATTAAATTCAGGTTACAATTTAGAATAGTAACAAATTTTGCTTTTTAGAAAAAAGGGTCCTTGATGGTGCTGGTAATTTAACCATTTTTCTTACATAACACGAAAGGGAAGAATGTCATTTTCAACTTTGTAACGTACATAGGAATCTATGTTAAGGAAATGGGTTGAAAGTTTGGTAAACAATTTTTAAAAAAAAAAAAAAATTAAAAGGTGGTTCTCTGATTTCAGGGATCCATCGGAGGTTAAAAATGATTTTAAATGGAGATTTCGGTTAGTTAAACTAGTCTTCTTCAGGAAAGGAAGGAAATAGAAGTCAAAATGACGGACTGATGTTTTTGCTTTGTAACCGCACCTTGACTCGGACATATCGTGACAGTTACGTGAAACGTCATATGTCAAGATAAAAAACAAATGTGTGGGAAAATAAACCTTGAGACACATCAGGAACATTACATGAACGTGATAAACGAATGTGATACATCACCGTCGATGTATGGATCCTTCTCACGGTCACAGAGTTCAAGAATTATTTTTTTAAATTAATTCATCTCAATCTTTCTCAGTCCTAAACATCCGTGTACCTCTTTAGTTTATAATTAATTCTTTGATGTTTTTCGACCTTGTAAGCTATTATTTTAAGAATTTTTTCGGCTTGTATTAGTTATTGAATCGTGACTTAGCTCTTTCCAACCCAAGAGCGATTAACACTTAATTTCTCCTTATAATATCAATAAACTTTCTAGTAAAAAGGTCATGAGAATTTAACAAATGATCACTTTTTGATATCTTATAAAATTCTCCCAACTGGTACAATAACAAATATGTAAAAAACACGGAGAATAAGTATGACACTGTAGTTTAAAATGTTGCATTAGGTTAATAGCAACAAGTACTATTTTCATAAATTTCTTTTTAACTATTTATACACGTTTCAACAGCAAAGCAGGCAATTTCAATTTAGAATAGTAAATCTGCAAGTAGAAGCCAGCTTTTCTTTCTTTTGCAAACGCCCTAAGCGGCCAGGAGAGAGGAGAGGAGTCTGTATTTGCAGTATAGTCAAGAAGCAAACTATACAATTCTAAAAAGGCACCAGAAATAAAACAAATTGTAGCTTCAAAGAGATTAATGGGGCACTACCTACTTGTAGGGGAACTATAAAAGCGTAGTCTAATGTCAACAAAGTTAACAGGTTTTTTTCTAATAAACAAGAAGCAACTAGATGTCAAGTGAACAAAATTTCATAACGTAAAATATTGTTCACATTGTGCAACACACTGGAAAAGTTGAAAATTTACAGAGTATGTAAATAACATGTAATTAGCATGTAAATAATCAAAAAGAGACTGTAAAGAATAATTTACATGATTTTTCCCCTTTTACATGTTTTGGTGGTTTCATGTAAAAAACATGTAAATATTTCAAGTGAAACATGTAAATGAGGAAGAAAACACTGTAAATGTTTCAAAGCCAAGGGCTAAGATCATGTAAATAACATGTAAACTGTTCCTGCAAATACTGTAAATAGCCTGAAAATTTCTTGTGATTCAACCTGGAAACGCGTAAATAACACGTAAAGTTAATACAGGGAGGCTGCCAAAATACTGTAAATAACATGTAAATAAAAAAGGGGAGGCTGTAAACAACATGTAAATAGAAAAAGGGAGGCTGGAAATAACATGTAAATCGGAAAAGGGAGCCTGTAAATAACGTGTAAATTGAAAAAGGGAGCCTGTATAGAATGCATAGAATGTACGGTTTTATTGTAATCAAATCTGTTGACCTTAATTATAATAGTAGAAAATATGCAAATTTATACAGAATCAGAAATTTATTGCAATCCGTACAAACTCAGTAAAATTCAAATAGTTTGTATATGCCATGAATAAGGTTTATAATGTATACATTACAACAAATAAAACATGTTTTCTTTTCTTTCTATCCATAACAAGACGACTTAAACGTAATTTTGTGCATGGCCAAAATATTTCAAAATACCATGACTGAGCTCCTTTAACCGAATTCAAGTACTTTTCAAGAAGACTACTAAAATTCAAGACCTTTTCAAGATTGTGCAAAACCATGTCATATTCAGCTCTATTTAATTCATAAATAATAAAGTGATGAAGAACTATACTGTTGGCAGCTACAACTAGTAAAAATTTTGCAATTTAGGTGTATTACTAAATTAAAATTGTTTGCAAATGGATACCTGTCTTAAATTTATACTAAATACACAAAGTCAAATGTAACAATGATAATACCTTTGTCATAAAATGAATGAATAAAATGTTTTTTCTTACTAAGTAATTAATGTAGGATTAAATTAGCTTTAATAATTATCATGAAAAATGTGGGAGGCACGATGGCCTCCTAGTTACATGTAGTGCACTCAACTCCTGATCACGTGGTCCGGGTTCAAGCCTTAGGTGGGTACATTCTGTTGTGTTGTCGGGCAACACACTTTACTCTCAGTGCCTCTCCACCCAGGTGTATAAGTGGGTATCAGCAAATTTAATGGTGGGGTAACCCTGCAATGGACTGGCATCTCACCCAGGGGGAGTAGAAATAGTCCTACTCACTTCCTGTTACAGAAAGCGGGATAAGCTCCAGCCTGTTGGGCCACGTGGGTCGTATGCAGACTTTACCTTTACTGCATTATGAAAATTACTGCAATGTAAGTGTCAAGTATTGAGCAACTTTTTTCGTAGAGTGAATTGTTCCGGGTTCAAGCCTTAGGTGGGTACATTCTGTTGTGTTGTCGGGCAACACACTTTACTCTCAGTGCCTCTCCACCCAGGTGTATAAGTGGGTATCAGCAAATTTAATGGTGGGGTAACCCTGCAATGGACTGGCATCTCATCCAGGGGGAGTAGAAATAGTCCTACTCGCTTCCTGTTACAGAAAGCGGGATAAGCTCCAGCCTGTTGGGCCACGTGGGTCGTATGCAGACTTTACCTTTACTGCATTATGAAAATTACTGCAATGTAAGTGTCAAGTATTGAGCAACTTTTTTCATAGAGTGAATTGTTCTTTTGAAATAACAGAAAATGGGAAGAAAAAAACCACAAGATAGAGATTGACATTTTAAATTCATCATAAAAACATTCATGCCAAAGGAATACTACATTGCATAACATAAAACAAGGCTTCTGACATCTTTTAGGCTATGTTTACAAAGTCACAGTTTCCTTCTTTTTCCAAAACTGTACGGAATCCAAACAGTACAAACATTTTGCATCCCTGACAAAACATTCCCTGTAAACAATATTCAGACTGGTAAAGATCCAAAATTTTACTTTTTTTTGTGATAAAACACTGTACTTAAAAAACAAAAAAACAAAACAAAAAACAATTCGTAGTTCCCATAACACAACATAAGTTAATAAATTGCTGTTCTGGTACTACACGTATGTAAACATAGCCTTTTCTTTTTACGATGAAATCTTGTAGCTGCTGTATTGAACAATAAGTATCAACCTAGCAATCTAAAATATTTAAATTTAATGCTAATTAACTAACACAGGTAGGTGATACTTCAAAGCATTAAAAATGTTTAAGGTGGTTGAATTTATGCCAAAAAGCTTCCAGAGCATATCAAAGTGTTGAAGGTCACCATGTTAGACTGTAGTGCACCAGGGGCCCATTTCTCAAAGGTCCCAAAAAGTTTTTGCACCCAGAAAGCCATACCAAAATCTGAAATCTTATACTCACAGAGCTGTTTTATTTGCTTATTCTCAATATGAACAGAGGTTTCCTTCACACAAGAAGTTCCAGGCATATACAGCTCTTAGTTTTTAGACACAGCTCAATTAAAGATGGCTTTGTGGGCCCAAAAAGTTTCCGGGACCTTCAAGAAATGGGCCTTGGACCCCTTATAGGGTCATAAGTACTGTAGACTTCTCAGTTGCTGCTTTTTTCCTGATCAAGCATCAATGCCAAGGAGTATGCATGTATTGACCACTCTCAATTTTACTTCATCCTACAAGTAACATAAAACATTTCGTTAAATAACATAAGTTTGTCTCTGTATGAATCAGCAAATTCTGTGTATGATATCAATCAGCGAATTTTACACTGGAGTTATTATTTTGTTTCTTATCATTCCAATTTATACTGTAGCCTTTGAAATCGGACTGTAGCCGGTCATGTTGACCGGCCAAAGTAATTTTAGCTCAGTCACATCTCGTTTCTGACTGGACAAGATATTTACGAAAAAATCAAGTACATGTAATGTTAGACTAATTAAACCCACAAATATAATTTGTTTGTTCGAGTCACTGCTAGACCGTTTAAAAATTGGCTTAATATTTTTCTGAACGGATTTAACCCCAGTCGTTCGAATGGCATTCCTATCGATCTTGAATGCATGACAAACAGCAAGCGAATGGTCTTTAGCCGTTCGAACAGATATGCGTTGGTGTATATTTTCGTGAGAGGTCATAATAAAAAAGAGATTAAAACTCTCAGATTTACAGTTGGGGAATTCATTGTTTATTCAAGAATGAACGTGACCGTCTCAACATGACATGACTGGTCAACATGACCGGCGAGTGAAGTTTTTGGCCGGTCAAGTCACCATTCTGGCCAGACATTGCCCGTTGACCGGCCATTATTTTGAGCCCTGAATATTCATCGATCAAACAGATCTTACATCTACATCTGTAGCTGCTGTGTGACAAAAACTTTGCACCTCTGATTGGAAGGCACTGAATGTCAGAGGATGTAGAAGAACTAAACTCAAAATCTGTGGCAGTAAATATTCAACGTTCACTATCTTCTACACTGTAATATTCATGCACAATAAATCAAACTCCTATCAAACAATGTTTAAATAATAAGTCAAGTTATTTGCAGGCACAATTTGATTGTTTCTTACATGTACTTATGCTCTATTGGTGGACAAAGGTACAGATGATGTCATAAACATTTGTTTTTGTTTCTTTGTTATGTATTACAAAGCAGATAGATTCCATGTTGTTGTGCATCTGTTCAGTAATAGATCACAGAAGACAACAAAATGTGGTAAGAACATCAGTGACACACTTGGCTAAAAAATTCACAGATTCTGTGACACACTCTGGCAATGGCTTATGTGAATATTTCTTGTTTTTACCACATTTTGATGTTATCTGTCATCTACTCAAGACAGGAAAAAACCCAGGCCTGATTTCCTCAGCCAAGTAAATTTTGCTCTTGGGCAAGTGAAAATAGAAGTTCAGTGGCCCAGTGGGCAAGTGAAATTACAATGTAGCCTCAGTAGTCTTGTGAGTCTGACTAAAAATGCCAGCTTGATAAATGATAATTTCCAGTCATTCCATTTCAAAACTTAAGACCTAAAGATTAGTTAATTATTAGGCTGAAAGCAAGAATTAGTTAGGAATCTGAGCGTACTTTGCTCGCATTAAATTTGTGTCCTTTGATTTCCTTACTGGCCACCACATTGGCAACTAATATTTAAGTAGGGGCAAATGAAAACTAAAATTGACTGGCCCACTGGGCAAGTGACTTACAATTTTTTTTTCCTGCCCTGCTACTACTGAACAGATGCATGACACATGAAACCTACATGTATTATTTTGGTAAGAGCCCAATTTCATACAAGTAAAATGTACAGCTGTAACAGGGCTCTAAAATGCTGTCTGGTCATCCCAGGGTAAGGCAATTGATTGAAATCGATCCATAAATTGATATAAATCAATAAATTGAAATTAATGTAAGTGTTATCAGTGTCATCAATCAATTGAAAGAAATCCATACTCACATGCTAGAGAAGTTTCAAGTTATCAATTTGATTTGACTAGATTTATCAGTCGTTAGCGAATCAATTGAAAGTTGGTCTCTCTTTGTTTGTTCACATAAACTGTAGAAAAACTGTGTCCCTCAACACAATGCTTGATTGTAACTTTTTTATGTAGATTTCAAAGGCACTACCAAAGACCCCCAAAACATAGTCCCGATACATGTATGCCAGCAAAATATTCTGTTTACAAGATACAATGTTATGTTTTTCTGCAACTGTATTCACGATTTCATATTTCACTTTATATCTTTTGTTCATTTCTTTCTTATTAAATGTTGCTTAAATGATAAGCTAGTATCAGCAAAATCGATAATGCTTATTGAAAATTTGATCACAATCGATTACTCATGATGAATCCTTTTATTGATTTCTGATATCATTGACTAATCTCTATTGATTGTTATCGAATAATCGATTGACTATACTGTGTCATACAAGACAAGTAGATTTTCCTGCCTAGGCAAGTTACTCCTCCTTTTTTTTTCAAGTCCTGTGTAGTTTTCATGACAGTTTGAGGTACATGTATACCTCTTTATAAAGTATCTTAGATTTTTTTTTTTTTTTTTTTTTTTTTTTTGTGAAAGGAAATTCCACAACATGTAACTTACTATCAGTACCAGTGAGCGCAATGTCCATGTACAGTTGTGTATAACAGCATATTGTAACTTGCATGTAGGTACAACTGTAGACACTTGAGTAACTTCAGAATACTTACACTAGCATAAGAGAAATTTCTCTGCTGAAAATGGCACATTACATTTTAGCTTACTAGCATTCACATCAGAGGGCAACATAACCTTACAAGAGCATGCATCAGAAGGAATCATAAGGTGCATATAAGCCAATAACAAATGTGGCATGCTCTTCCTCTTTTATCGAGAACAGATAATAACAGATCATAAAGCTCTTTATGCACGGCAGGTAAACATCACCAAAGTCGATTACACAAGCAATGTAACTTCTCGTTGATAATGACACATTCACAACCAAAGGCAAAACGAAATGTATCTTGACGTTACTTTACTCTACTCGTTCAATTTATGCAAAACTTGCTTACCTGTTGTTGTTGTTGCCTGTAATCGCTATCTTCAGCTTCTGGGTAACGGAAAACCTTGCCTTGAAACCGTGCACGGTGACGAAGCGAAGGTAGAGTGGATTTTGGCCCGCTAAAACAGAGCTCGAGTTCGATGCAAATTCCAACGAACTGCCCAACATGGCGGGAGAACCGAGACAACCTGGTACCTAACATGAAGACCGCTGATTCCCGCTTGTTGGAGATCGGGCACTCACAAGGCTGCCATATTTAACGCTCTATTAAAATCGATGATATTTCGTTCATTCTCAACGGTTCAGGGGCACAATTGTGACCTCGAACATTCGTGATATGAGAAATTTAATGTCTGTTGTTTTCGGATTGTTAGAAAATGTCATTTTGGGTACAGAAAAAAAGTCAGCTATCATTTTCGGAAAGGCGATAAGACCTAATGTTTTCGGGAAATGGACAAAAAAGCCCTAATAAGTTCGAGAATACTCAAGTTCCTCTAGAATAACCGAACAAATAAATCTTTTTTAGTGGAACCTAAAATTAACCTACAGAGCTTTGAAAGTACTCCAGATAGCCTAAAACAGCGTTCAAAAGCATTCGAGAGAAAACGGTCGTTGGGTGTCCCTGTCGGTTCCCTGCTTAACCTAACTCCGCGTCAGTTCAAACTCGGTCACCAGGGTTCTTTCTGTCTTGAACTCACACAACACGTGACGCTTTCATGGACCTTCATGAATAAACACGTACGTGTCCGAGAACTAATTTTTCTCTTTTCTAGAGACGCAAGCTTGGGACGCCTGCATGTGCAGTAACAATTCTAGTTTTATTTTGTCGTTGTGGGTGCGCGGAAAGTTCACAAGAAGACAGCTTAATGCGGTGTCGATCAATGCAGCGATTTAGTTCGGTGCATACCTTGTAACCCAACATCAATTTAAAGCACACTATTGCACACACTTGGACTTTAGAGAAGTTCAAATGCTTCAACGTAAAAGGTTTACGGAGCTTTACGGCGGTGTTACACTTTAACTTTACGCGCCTTCAAAAGGTCCCATTTATATGTTCTCGGTTACCCCCCCCCCCCTCCTCCCCCCAAGTTTACCCTGGGCGAGGTAACTTTTCACTTATTTCTTTGCAAAATCCAACCAACCGTTTACAAGAGGATCGCGAACCTCTCGGTAACTTGGAATTTACATCATTTGAACAGTCTCCGTTGGTTGAACCGTTACACCAGAGTTATATTAAATAAGCCCACTTTTCCATTACATGGTTTTTGCAGGGTTTAAGCAGGCCTTCTCTTAAATTTAGATCTTTTTTTCTAAGGGTCTCCATTTACATTAAGGTGATCTTTACAGGTTTTCGAAAAGCCCCCATTATCTCATTTAAATTGTTTTCACAGCCTTTGCAAGGTCTCCTTTTTAATTTACATGTTTTAACAGGCTATTTAGAGCCCCCCACCGCACCCGTGCAACTTCTAGGTTTTCCATTTACATGGTTTTTACATGTTTCTTACAGGCTCCCCTTTTTCATTTACATGGTTTTTACATGTTTCTTACAGGCCCCCTTTTTTCATTTACATGGTTTTTACATGTTTCTTACAGGCCCCCTTTTTTCATTTACATGGTTTTTACATGTTTCTTACAGGCCCCCTTTTTTCATTTACATGATTTTTACAGGGTTACAAACATAACATTTCCAGACTTTTTACAGCATTCGGTTGAATTATTTACACGTTTCTCACATGGTTTAGCAAAGCAATTTACATGTTTTTTACAAAGGCAGATACTGTAAAAGTGCGTAAAATATTTTACAGGTTTTTACATGTTCTTCAAATGATCATTGTCGACAAAGACAATGTAAATCACTATTTACAGAACATTTACATGCTGTACTAAAAGCTGTAAATTTCCTGTAATTTTATTTTACAAAACCCTAACATGTAAATTGTAATTTACAAAGAATGTAAATCAAGATTTACATACTGTAAATTAAAATTGACATGTACATGGAAATTTTCAACTTTTCCAGTGACACTACAACCAAATAAAATATCGTTAGCAACGCCAGGTTAAAAACTCTTGTCCTGTTCTTGTAAAACTGTAAACTCGCATCAGCTGATAAAAGCAATCTTTACACAGAAACACAAAAATGCTGTTTTGGTCTTCCTTAGTGGACTCCATATATGAAGGCGACACGTTCAAGTTAAAAAATATCAATCTTTGGAGATGATTCTTTTGCTCTTATTCAAATCAAGTCAAACCAGGATGTATTTAATGTTTCGGAAACGTTTCATTTTCCTCACTTTTCTTCCCATAAAAGCACATAATTAATCTAATGTTCGTATATATATGTTGTGCTTCAGTTTCACCCTTAATACAATTTAGTATTTTCCCTTTGTTTTATAATCATTATCATCTAGAACACTTCTTTTTTTTTTTTTTTTTTTTAAAAAAAGATCTTTCCTCAAAAGTCTATTAATTTACCTCTTGCAATCCAAAGGAGTATATTCCCGCAAGAAAGTCCTGATGAGCCGACTTAGTGACGCACATAATTGGAATGTTGTTGTCTGCTTTTAAGACCTGCAAATAGCAATATTTGTCAGTTTAGCATTTGTCTGATAGCTATTTTTGGTTTTATTTTATTGAATCATTGACTAAGATACGTGTTGATAGACAACAGACGACTGAGTCACTGAGTCACTGAGCGACTGACTCACTGAGTAACTGACTGAGTAACTGACTGACTGACTGACTGACGGACGGACGGACGGACGGACGGATGGAGGGACGGACTGACTGACTGACCGACCGGCCGACTGACTGAATGGCTGGTTGGTGGGCGGGCTGACTGACTGACTGACTGACTGACTGACTGACTGACTGACTGACTGACTGACTGACTGACCTTCTGACTGACTAGTCGACTAAGTTAAAGAGTGAGTGACTGATCGACCGATTGATCGATCGATGGATCTAGTGATTGACTGATTGATTGAATGAATGAATGAATGAATGAATGATTGATTGATTGATTGTCTTTGAGCCACATACCTGTCCTTGATCGTGTTCATAGACTGTAATCTTAATCTTGGCTTCTCCTTGAATGGCGTCAATCAGTTTATCCACTTGAAAACCAATTATCGACTCCTCAAGCGGGGTTCTTGGGGCACTAACAAATACATCAACGAAAAATATAGATGCGGACCAACACCTCGTTTTCAAAACCAGACCTGGCGCAAATACTTTTTTATCCCACATGTTTATAACTCACTTATACATGAATCTGGAAGTTTGGTTATACGTGTACAACAACGACACAACTAAAAAATTCAAAATTTCCTTTTCTACTGACCTTTCAGCTCTCTGCACAACAGACACTGGGGTGTCGGGAGGGGGAGGTACTGACGGGGGTGGTGCTGGAACCAAGTTCTGTAACCCACGGCTGACTGGTAACGAAGATACTTGTGGCATGACACGAATATTGTCCTTCAGTGAAAACAAGTATTAGATTAACAATGCAATTTGGCACGTTCCCTGGAGTCTCTTTTAAGAACATCGCACGACATAAGTAACTTTGAGAAGATTAATCTCCAAGTCTTACAATTGTCTCCACAGAAAACGAATCAGAGTTATCCCTAGTTTCCGAACAGCAGGTTCCTTCAAACAGGTCTAGTCACGCAAGTCAGTTCTTTCCGTTAATATTAGTCAAAAGAAGAGGAGAGAGAGAGAGAGTTTTCTGCAGAGAGGACTTTCCTCTTGCTTGGCCCACGTTTGCATAGAGTTTCAACTAAAAAGAGAGCTTTCATACAACTGTTTTTTTCCTGGTAAATATCGTTATCTTTTGGCTTAGAAAACAACAACGTCAGCTCATGATGATGATGCAGCTCTTTAGAGATCCGAATGGTGCCTGTGATTGGTTAAAGCTTTCCCGCGAAAAAGTTCGTCACAACCAATCACAGACACTCTGCAGTGGTACGTCATCATTACGCAATTTTTCTGCTCCAATCCCAGACTTCTCTCAAGTAAGGAAAGAATTCAGCGCGCCCCGAAGGATATCTGTTTTCTGTTAAAGGTCAATAGAGGGAAAAAAGACATGCTTCACTGCAGGGTCTCACCATTGATGGATATCTGTAGAGGTAATGCTGTAACGGCTGAGGATTTAATTCGTCTTGTGTTGTGGTATCACGGCTGTTGACAAGTCTGAGGTACAACTCCGCCTGCCCCACCTAAGCGGTAAAAAAATCAAATCAAACGGTTGAGTCGAACGTATTTTTAAATGATGTAAGCAAACTCTAAAAGACGGACAGTATGGCGTTTGCCATCCCGATATCGGTTATCAAAGTTCGGGTTGCATAGCAGAAATTCCGTACTAGTGTACCACAATCACAAGCTTAAAGGAGCTCAGTCACGGTATTTTGAGTTATTTTGGCCACGTACTAAATTACCTTTAAATTGAAGGAAAATGAAAATAATAGTTTCCTAAGATAGAAAAACATCAAAGAGATAATAATAATCCATAAAGGAACAAGGATGGTCAAGGATGGAGAAGATTAACACGGATTACAAACGACGAACTGACAAAATTTAGGCTAGATATTTCAAGATGCGCAAACCGTGACCTAGCTCCTTTAACAAGGCGTCGTCGTGGTATTTTCGTGGTGGTTGCTTCAAAGCCACTATTGGGATAATGAGAGAGATTACAGAGAACACGACTAAGGCAAACAAACACGTGTTTGAAAAAGAGAAAAGCGAACAAACCTGTGGAATCTTGTTTAGTTCATAAGTGTTTAGAAACGCTTTTATGGGAGCTATCCTAATCGGTACTTTCCACCTGAAAAGAAATAAAGAAAAAAACTGAGACAACACTGAAGATATTGGCAAAATGTTTTGATGTATTATCATATTTTCATAACCTACATCAGAACAATTGTGACAACTGGTAGGGAGAATTTGCATTTTATAATAGGGATTTCAGGAGTCAAGCTTATACCTTCCACTAAGCAATCTGTTGCTGATGTCAAACAAGTCGATTTTAGTCCATCCTTTCGAAAACAGCTGTGTTGGATCATCAGAGTCCTCGGTGCTGTTCGCTTGCAGCTCCACAACAAGGTTAAGATTTTGATCAGGAATGCACCTAGAGCGATACAAAAAACATTAGAAAACACCAAAGAGTGAGAAGAATCTCTATCATCAAGAATTCTGAGCCCGCAATTTTCATTGGAGGTTGCTAAGCAACCTGACGTGCCTCTGACGTCATTATGACGTGACAACTTTCGGAATGTTTCGATTAGTTTTGTCCTGGTTCTTTGAATTTTTTGGAGATTTGAGTGCTTCACGGACAATTTGCAAGAACTTTAAAGAAAATGACTATAATAGTAGAGCGCGACGTCATCTTTTTGAATACAATCTATGGCCTCGTTCACACTAATGCATTTACATTGACGCGTACATATGCACAATAAGGCTCTGTTTTCAAATGTCTTGACCCTGGGCAGCGCTTTCAAATGCATGTATACGCCTTTGATGAAAACGGTCGAGCGTCTTTGATCTTTTAAGTGTGAACGGTAGGAGAAAACGCATAGACTAAAACGCAGAAGAAGGAACGTAAGATGGTGTGTTTCTAGGGTGAATATTTTGAGAAAATGAAAAGAGACAGCTTGGCATTCCTCGCGGCTTGCCGTTGGTTTGCACCTAAGAGCCAGGGACGGGTTGTTCGAAAACCGGTTGACGCTAACCCAGGATTAAAAGTTAAGAATTATAGACGGAAAACCTCACCGAAAAGTTACAAAATTCAAATCAAAATTCTCGCTAATCCCTCGCTCCTCCCAAAAGGTTTGAAACGTTCGCTATAGAAAGCCCCTGTGCAAGGTGAGTGCTGGTACAAACCCTGCGCCTGCACTCACATGGTTCAGCGGATTCTCCCCACCCGAAAAACCTCTTTTGAGCCTCTGCGGAGGAGAGAGCGCAAAACCTGGCTTAGCTTAATAATCGGGCTCTGTACAACCGTACCCAGGATATCAAAGCTCACCTTGGGAACGGATGTTTAACGCTAATAATCCCTGCTCCACCAGGAGGTACTGAGGGGTAGCTGTCCTTAGTGATGGGAGTTGTTCTCACGAGCGGTAACAGTTTAACATCTGTCACTATTTCCACTCCTTGATAAATTCCTGCTGCTAGTCTGCACCTGGAAAAAGACGAGCTGAGGCCAAGAACGAAATCCCAGAATACCGCGAACCCGACGCTAGAAGAAACAACAACACAGCGTTAATCCCGGGACGGAGGGTTCTGTAAATCATTGGGTAGGGGTCTGCCACTGAGACGCCAAAACCCCTACTCTATACCAGACCATGATCAGCTCGATTTTGCAACCTTAATGTAGACCAGACTAGCTATTTTCCATGCAGAAACCATCACTATATCGTAGTCCAACATACGCTAACTAAACCAATATCTTACGAAGTCACTTCCGAGTTTCAATTTGTATTATAGAACCCCAGGTAAACAACCCTTTTCTAGACATATTACTTATACACTGTCCACTTTTCTGGTAAATTATAGCCTATTCCAGACCAAAATTGTCTGATTTCTATACCCTATCCCAGACTAAACTGCCTGAAAACCATACCCTTCACAGCGGCACATACCTATACAGCTTATATATGGGAGTAACCCCCTCCCGGATTAATATGACGACAGAACTTAAAGAAAATTTGAGGGTTTCCTTATCAACTACCGCGCTGTATTTTCTAGCGTAGCGAACAAATCGTATCAGCGAAAATGGCAATATCGTATGAGTTGGTGTTTCAAGTTATGAATTCTTATTTACAATCCTCTTTCTATTATCTTCATCATATTTTCTCTGGACTTGTAAAATACGAAGTTATAGCATTATGTGGGGATTCTCACCTAACAAAACTTGGGGTCACATGTATATCAAACACAAAAAGCAGTTGCACCCCCCTGTTCATGCCACATGACCAAACTACGTCTCTTAAACCCAGGCTCCAGCCGAATGTGAGAAGAACATGTTCTACGTCTTTCGAATCTCAACCGGTAAGAAAGAAATTATCTTTATGACAATAAAGCATATATTTGCTTACTTAGGATCGTATGGGCTCGGTAGTAATTCTTTATCCACGCTTGAATTTGTCATCATAAATGGTGCCTCTAAGGCCTACAGTAAACAGAACAGTTAATGACAGATAGACTACAACTGCGTTAATATATTACATAGTTGATAGAGCCAGCGTGTTTAAATAAAGTTTATCTAGCCGTCCGGCATTTCGCCAAAAGAAGATGAATAGTAACAGAGTTGATCCGACATATATTTTAAGATCTGGTATTCATGTTCTTCCGTGGATGTTGTCGTGGAGGATGGCTATTGACAGTGTATGTAAATCTAAAAACAACTTCAGGTCTTATTACCTTGGTGGCCTATATGGAAGATGAACTCTCTTACGCCCTTCATGCTATCTTGTTTTGGCATGTCACCATCGACAGTGGAATCTCGATTTTCAGAACCTCCAAGGAAAACGAAATTAGTTCTAAAAATTGGGTAGTTGCAGAAATCGGTGGGGGGGGGGGGGGGAATTACAGTGTTCGACTAAGGCCTGTAGAGCAACGACTTTTGGTTCGAGTTATCGGGAGGTTCGCAAAATAGGTGGTTCGAGAAATCGGGATTCCACCAACGTAGGTACCAATCATAATTGGCCAGGAGACGCTGAAACAAGCTTGAGCAACCATTTTCTCCTCGTGTGAAAACGCGCGTGTAACGCGCGTGAAACGCGTGTGATATAATTGCATAATTTACAGCTGCATTCTCTCAGTGCCCATCTGGTTCAAAGCTACCTAGATGTCCGTGAGGAGAATTCCAGATTTCGATACAGAACTGTTCATACGGACAGGTACCTTTCTACTTTCTTCCAATGGCAAACCTTCGCCTCTTAACTCTTTGAGTTCTTTCCTCATTTTTTCAACCTCTGCTTGTTGTTTTAACAACTCCGCCTCTTGCCTCAGTGACGCCATTTTCACTAAGTGTTCTTCTTTCATTCGCTTGAATTCAGGATCTATATCTGACAAAAAAGACTTGTAAAACGTCAAAGGCCTATCTTGCTTTCACAGATTCTCGTCTTGCTGTGACCTGTTTAAAGTGCATTTAAGTGTTCCGTGAATTAAAACTCTAACTAACGTACAGAGTATTGACAACAACAAGGAGCGGTACCTGGTGATCGCATTCTTTCCTTCTGATTTCTATCTTCCTGCAGCAAAAAATATAAAAATATTTAAAGAGTTACATTACAAAACGGGTTTCTAGTCAGTAAAGCGAAGAGAGGGATAACATGCGGAGAGTAACTTGTTTGACAGGGGCAAGCTGATAAAGAATGGACATGTGTATGAATATAGTAATCGGTCTGAACCCAGGAGTATCAGTAGTTCGTATGGTGTGATCGTCCGGGTGAGTGTAGTTCTGAAAAGAACTGTTGTTGGTGACTGACGTTTCGACAACCTGAACGGAAGTCATCTTCAGAGTCAAGTGAATGGTGTTTGTCAGTCGATGATGTTATAAGTCTGGTCCGTTGAAAGTGATTGGTCAGTTTAGCCATGATGGTATTGGCTGAAAGACTCGTGTAAAGTTTGTCACCAGTCATTGGTCGGTTTTGATCCGTCTATTGTTAGTCAAATTGGTTAATTTGACTAACAATAGACGGACCTCAAACCAACAATATTGGAGAATTGCTTCTCAAACTCATTAATTATTCATCAAGTTTAGACAAAGAAAATCATGACTGCGACGGTGTTTGGATATCTGATCTTAATTAGCATAAATTTTGCGATTTTATTTCTCCGTTTTCTCCATAGTTTTAGTTTCGATTGAGAAGATATATCAAACAGTCAAGACAGTGTTTGACCACATTTCCAAACACCTCGAAGTTCGTCAAAAATACTCCGCTGCGCGTCGTATTTTGAACTCAGTCTTGATCTTTCAATCTTCAACAGGTCAACTCTCTTCTTCGTGTTTAGAAATGTGGTCAAACACGGTCTTTCGTGTTTGATATATTACTTCCAAGACCTATAAAAATATTCTGTTAATAGTACAAGAATTCCTCAGAATTGCATTACACATCCCTACTGCGCACGCGTCATTAGCGAAACCGATGAAAAAACGCACGTGGTTAGGCCTAAATGGGGGTAAGATTGGCCCATCATATCTCTTTGTGGGCATCGTGGCCTATGCTATTTAATGTACTTTTCGAAACAGTGCTTGGTAACGAACATTTAGGGAAAGATTCACAAAAATCGTTCGACAACTTTTACTTCTGAGAGACCACCTTTAAGACCTACCCTCAAAAGTTGTAACTCTTGCTCTAGTCTTTGGTTGGCCAAGTGAAAATTCATTATCTGTTGTTGTAGGAGCGGATCCACAGCTTGAACACCACAGAAAAGAATGAAATAAAACGGTCATTATAAACGGTATTGACTGGATGTCGACGGCACCACATGAACATATAACAATAATTCTTTGTAAGATGTTACTGTACATGTACAAGAGGCTCTCCCTACGTGTGGCTTACTTTGTTTGACATTCTAAATAAACAGAAACTAGATATTGTTTGTTAATTTTTGAAATTAAGAGGAAGCTCGAAACTATACTTATGTTTGACTGGCCCAGATTGTTTGAAAGGTGGATAACGCTATCAATCCACCAGATAAATCACTGTCGAGCGGATAGCGTGGATTGTTTTGTTAAGACTTATCCATTGGATAGCGATCTATCCAGTGGTTAGCGTTGTCCAGCCTTCGAACAACTAGGGCCTGGACTTCTTAGCACTCAACAAACTCAGTTACACATCAAAATCAGCAATAGATACATTTATTACCTGGTGGCGGCCTCTGTGTAGCTTGCATTCTTTGTGCTTCATACTCCAACTCTCGCATTTGTGCCAGTATTGCAGGATCATTGCCTCCTTTGTGAAAATACTCATTCTTCAACATACTGTTAGCAAGAGAAAAGAAGGAAATATAGTCAAGCAGGATATTTACTCTCCAGTGTTGAAGGTTTTTTATTCTTAAATCATGTTTTTAGCATAAAGATGAAAACAGTAGCATAAAGATAAAAAAGGCATAAAGATAAAAAAAGTACCAGGAGGTTTGAAGAAGGAGGAGGTTTGAAGAAATTTTGGGGTATGAAAAAAATGGAAATTATTACCATGTGAAAAGATACTCACTTAAGTTCGTGTAAAACATTGCTCTGTCCAAGTTGGATTGGCGCAGGCTCAAAATATCGAACTGGAGAATAACGATACGGAACAATCTGACCTGGAAATTAAACAACAAATTGAAATTATTGAATAATGACAATAAAAAAGTTGAGGAACTTGTGAGGAGACCACGGTTTAATAAATGTTGACATATCCATGATATAAAAGTTATCAAATTAGAATCCTGTTTCTTTAAAAATATATATATTTTTTTAATTTCTGTGACAAGGTACATTGTTAAAATTGGAAAGACAAGAATACTGGTTTATGTAGACCTGCAATCTAAATATATTAACAAAAAAAACTTACTAATTTAAAAATTTATTATAAGTCGCTAACCTCTTCTATCTCCAACCAGTTCTCTTGAAGACCCCCTACACAAAGAGAAAATTGAAATTAAATTTTGTCAAAACCCCACCTGGGCAACATTAACACACAACAAAGAAAATCCAAGGAAAATAGTAAATAGTAGTTGTCTCTAGAGAAACAGGATGTTGACTCAATGAGGACCAAAAGAATGGGAAAAATTAAAATTGAACCAAGTACAAAAATGCATAAAAGAATATAAGCAATAAAACATGGAACAGAAATCTGAAATGTACCTTGGTTGTATTACTTGTGGCTCTGGACTTCTAATATAATCAGATGCCGCATTACGGGGTGGAGATCTTGCCGAAACCTTTAACAGGTTAACTTTCGATTGTTCAGTATTGAAGTTTCTCCTACAAAAAAGAAAAGCACAAAAGATTAGTTTTGATTACTTTCAAAGTAAGGGGCGAGAATGAGTGGGGTGCTGCATTTTAAAATCTGGAGACCCCTAATTCAAATCTTCCAGTCTGCCCAGGGCTAAAATTAATGGACAGCTTCTCAGTAGTTTTGGGTTTAACTCCTCAGTCACAATCAGCCTGTGTGGCAGGTGTATATAGGAAAGGTGTAGGGGAATCAAAAAGGTCTTGAAGAAAGCAGGGGAAGTTGTTCCTCTCTCCCAACCACCCTCCTTCTATCACCCCTCCCCCTCCTACACTCCTACACCCTCTTCCCTGCTTTACACCTGCTACACACGCTAATCAGCTTGTAAATAGCCAACTGGTCTACTTAGAACGGTCAATTTGGATTCTTAACACGTTTATGTCGAAATTTGCTATATTTGTTTCCTGTTTTACAGTGTCTGCTAAGAGTACAACCCAGTCCTGAGTGCACTTCAAAGTCAATAGCTTGTTTGTAACAAACCTTCACCTACAACGCGTGACAAAAGTAGTTGAGCCACTTTTACAAAATGATGCTTTTGACTATAAGAAGGAATCTACCACAAGTTTGAGTCACAAGTGGACAAAAACTTAGTACCTACTAGATTATTTGCACTATATTGCAAACTTCTGTGGACTGTTTTAAATATCTTCTCCATAGAAATCATTTCCGACAACACCAAATGTTGAAAACAAATTTTGAAGTTCATCAAACACTTGAAAGTACTGGTGAAATGAAACTGATGATGATATTTTACCTGTGTTTGTGCCATTTTTCTGAACTTTGAAATTTATTTTCTCAAGTCCCTATGCAAAATTGTTTTTGGTGTTATTTCAGGCAATTATATATAACTTTGGCTTTTAGAAAATGCCCAAAGGATTTTAATATACTTAACATTATTCTGGTATGGGATTTTTGTCTATTGAAAACTGAAATTGCTCAATCCCCCACCAGATTTCATTTTAAACCTCTTGTTCTATTTTATTTGCACTTAACATTAATTCTCCAGTCCCACCACCCTCCCCCCCCCCCCCCAATTCAATTTTGTGTAGGCACTCTGTTGTCTGTGCAGTCTTAGAAATAGAAAAATCAACATTGTTTAGGGTGGAAAGGGGAGAAATGTTTCCAAGATGCTCAAAAATTGAATTTTACTGCAAAGTGTCCCAACACTTCTGTTTCCCATTGTAGCTGCAGGGTAACAGACAGAGAGGGAGACTGCTTAACAGCAGGAGGAGAGTTTACAGAATGCACTATCCAGGCAAAGTGCTACTCCTGGGGTAGAGGGAGAAGTTTGGTAGTAGCTAATGCTCCAAAATGGAGTAAAAAGGTTTCTGATCAGATCAGATCAGACAGATAAAATTCCAAACTCCAAAAGGTCTTCTAATCTTTAGTTAAGAAATAGAAAACATGTACCCTGTTTCTATTGAGTTATAGAAACATAAGTGGAAGTTTGGGAGAATGAGAAATGCTGTGGGAACACGAGCCCCAGGCGAGTGTTTCCACAGCTTTTTTGAGTTCTCCCAAACTTTCACAAGTGTTTCTGTAGCTTGATAGAAACACAGAGAACATGTTTTCCATTTCTTTTAGAAAACACCGTGACAAAAAAAGGAAAACAACTTGTTAACTTTGATTATCAAAGTGTAAATTCTCTTTGCTCATGCCATCATTACATCAACAGCTTGTGCTAGTTCTGTTTCTATCAAGTTATAGAAATGCGATTTTTAACCAATCAGGGCACGTATTCCTTAGGACTGTTTTCTAAAACAAAATAATACTATGTATGAAGTTTCAAAGCTAGGTGAAACATTAAGTGAAATGCATGACACAATTACAAAAAAGGTTATTGACACACATTAAAAATTGTAAGAAATTTTCTCACTTTTCCTCTTCCTCTTTAAAGTCCAAGTACCTCTTCAGTCCATCAAGCTCTGTAACCTGTTTATTCTACAAAATAATTAATAATAATTATTAAAACAGACCACACATTTGTGCATGTAAAGATCTCTAATTGTTATGACTTACTAGACTCCCCTGAGATAACATTTTCTGTCTGCTTTTCAGTCCTAAGGAGTTCATCCTTTCAGCAATTACTGAAGAGTAAATTAAACAATCAAAACAAAATCAAAGAAGTCAAAGGAAAGGTGTCACTTTCCGAGAATCCTCTTACATGTAAATGTATGTGTAGATCCATACAAAGAGTTTACTGACAGCTTATATACCAGTGTGGAGGCCTTGTGGTTGTTATAGTGAGCTCGACTCTGGTTCAAGCAGTCTGGGTTCCAGCCCTGGCCAGGGACATTGTGTTGTGTTCTTGGTAAAGACACATAACTCTCACAATACCTGTCTCTACCCAGGTGTATATGGTCGCCAGTAAATTTAATGCTGGGGGTAATCATGCAATCAACTTTATGTACCATACGCTGGACATGCTAGGTTACTGCACTGATATGTGAACATAAACAACTTCCTTACTTGCTTTTTCTTTCTGCAGTTTTTCATTCCTCAGTTTCAGTTCAGCAAGCTGCTGACGATGGACTTCAGTCAATTGAAGTATCTTGTCATCACCCCTATCATCATGGTTTATTCTCCTTGGTGTCTGTAGTTCGAATTGAGAAGTATACTTTATCTGACTGGGAATTACTTAATTGAGATATTTTTGTGAATTTCAGTAATTTCATAATTTATAATATTTGTTTCTTGATTTATGGTGTCCTCAGAGAGCAGAGCAGTGCTAAATACCATGATACTAAATAAATAGATCTTCATGTACTTTGTTTTTTTTATGTTGGTAATATCAGCTGTCAAATCAGATTTATGGAGTTGGTCTACAGATTTTCATCATCTATAACATATAAGTTTGTTTCTTAATAACAGTATTATAATGTCAACCTTATTACTTAGGTTTTCATAGGAATGCCCTTGTTTAAAGCTTCCAATAATATCTCAATTTTCTCGCCACAATTGTTGATCATTGTCAGGTTTTTTTTGACAAGAACAATGCACAGGCCATGAAGAAATAAGAGATCATCTGAGATAACTTGACTTCATTGGCATATGCAAACATGTACCAAAATAGATGAGATACAAAAGAGAACAAACATCACTATAATGGTTTTACCTGGCAAAAATTGTAAAAATTGCCAGGGCAAGGAAATTCCCCTCCCCATGGGCTGATCAATGCAGATGGCCATTGTTTGAAAGATGACTCAATGTACATGTCCATTGTAATTATCTAACAGGAGAAGCTACATATAATCCAACATGATAGGCAGACATTTACATTGTACAGCTGTACAATGTACATGTATACTGTATCTGCAGAGGATAGCACCGCATGTAATCCAACACTCAGTAATAGGACTGGCATTAAACACATGGAATGAATAGCTGAAATGAGTTTTTGTATGATAACTTTATTACTTACATGCACAGGAAACTGGCTGTCTTTGATACTGGTGAGTAAAAGTTTTTCTTCCAAGCTCCTTGAGTTTCTTTGCATCAATTGCTGAGTCTTAAACCTTTTCAGCTGGTCTATCTGAAATTTAAACATCATGCAAAAATTATGAGCAATTAAGTCACTGGTCAAAAAAATCAGTCTCACTAAAAGGGTTACATGTGTATTGTATTCATAAAATGCCAAAATAGTGTCAGGTCTGGAACACTGATATACCACTTTCATTGACATAGTGTTACCTTTTCCTTCTCAAGGGCTGATACATCACCATAATCACTGGTGGGTGTGTTTGGTGCAGACTTGTGATGCGCGGAGCGATGCTGACTCCCTAGAAAAATCTTCATGTGAAAACAAACAAAGAAATGAACAAACAAGATGACAGGATAATGATACAGACCACTGAACATTTCAAAATTCAAAATTCAAAATTGTTTATGCTGCCCTTGATATTACATGTACACTTATATACAATTATAATAATTTATGTGACTTCTAGAAATAATCTACAAAAAATAAAATGTTTATAAGCCACATTCAACATTCTTCTCACATTGCTCCTGTCATTTCCTGGATGAAGATTCATGTTTCTTGTCGGAGTATTGGGTGCAGATGAACTGGAATGAGCTGGAGTCTTGACACCTGGCAAAGGCTAAATGATTTCAAGAATACATTACAAGAAATTTTAAACAACATACAATAATTTGAGTTGGTAGAAAAGGTGATAGGACATAGGAGAGAAGACAGTAGAATGTACAAGTTGGCTGACAAGTTCTGTGTGCCAGACACTGCTGGGTACAACAATGTACAGCTGTGCTGTCTACTGAGTGATGTACAAGGAGAACTTATTATTTCCATTAACATTTTCAACCAGCTATGGAGAACTCAAACATCATCACTACATGTGCTTCAAGTTTACTCAGTTGTTGGACAATCTCCCACATAGCAAGTTTACAGAGCTTACTTTTCAAGCATTATCCCTTCTTCCAGAAAATGATAATTTTACAACTTTGAAAATGCTCAAGATGTCTGCTTCACAAACTTGCTACAGCACTTAATTTACCTGTACTTTTACCAACTTCAATTTGATATACAATGTAAATGTATAGCCGAGTGCCTCCTTGTGGGCACCTAGTCTATAATACAGACAACTCAGTCTATATTATAGACAACTGTTAGTGTTATAATACAGACAATTCATTTTTGAAAATCCACCAATAAATAGCTGGGATGTTCTGTTTCTTATCAATATAATGTAGTCGGCCATCACATTTGCATGTAAAGCCCAGATGACGAAATGAGTTCAATTTTTACTTGGCCGGAAACTACATGTACATGTACATATTTCTACAGTGTGTGACCAGCAAGAAGCTGGCAGCATTATAACTGCACTGCTGGGAGTTTACTAAATGTGTCCTTCACTTACCGTTTGCAATTCTTGTTTATCTTTTCTTTCATGTCTATTAGCACTTTTACCAGATATCCTGGAATGGATACGAGCTGGATCTACAGTGTCACCAACACAAAACTTTCTTTTATGAGTGTCATACAGTTGTTGAGTGTCAAACGTCATGTTGCATTCCTTGCATCTCCAAGCCATTTTCCACGACTAAATAATGTTATTGCCTTTAAAAAGTCCTACCCAGCTGATAGTTGTGAAGGAAGAAAAGTGTCTCCATAACATTGACATATACAATGCTCATCTGCTGAGATGACTGGCATGATACGGTTGTCAAGTGCTTGAAATCAGTTGAAAATCACTGATAAATAGCATCGGCACAGTTAACTATTCACGACATGTTGAGATAAAAATACACTCTTCTCCAAGAAATAGCGAATCAAATGGAATTCTAAGCCATTTTGTCGTTTTTAGTGGCAAAACAAACTTCGACCTTCCAACGCCTGTTGGTTGCGGAATTTGTTATTTGCGACTTCAGGATGAAAAGCCCATACAGCTATTTTGCTCTGTATGTCTTATGTATCAGCCTGATATCTCAAGAAACACTGGTTAAAGCAAATCAGTATAATCCACATTTGTTCCCGTCCGAAGGCCCTTTTCATAGAAGGATGGTATTCTCGAATCATAGACTTCGAATCGAATCACTCGTTTGGAATCTTGTTTGGCCAAGTTCTTCTGCGAAGCCACGGACCTCACTTCAATTACTATCCGCAGAACATGCTGTCGTTCATACACAGCAAAGGAGATGGAAGTTCTATGGAAATCTTCGCAGTTTATCCTTCAAACGATGACATCGAGGTAACAGTTCGTGGAAAACCAGTGACGTCCAATCCCGATTTTAAATCGCCAGCGAACTTTGAGTGGAAGGTGAAGCCGTATGGTTATTTCAGAGTGACTGAAAACGAAACAAGATTCAACTTTACCAATGTAGGGGGTGTCACTTTTATTGGAGTGTTGGGGCCCCCAAAACCATGGGGCTCAGATGGCGAGGGCCCAGAAGGCTGGATTGATCATGTGCCTTTCCTTCCTCTGCACTGGTTTGTGTACAGTTTAGGCTCGGAGATAAATTACAACTGGGTCAATGATGACACTGGCGAACTGTTGAGAGGAAGAAAGGGTCTTGCGCATCAGGAAAAAAACTGGGGGAACAGTTTTCCACCGGCTTGGATAAGGGCAGAGGGTGTAGATGGCCCTTCAGGCTCTCCTTTTGCAGTCTCTCTTGGAGTCCTTGGCATAGATACATTCAATATTCCTGCCCATCTGATTGGCTATTGCAGTTCAGCAGCAACCCTTAATTTTAAGCCAACAAATTCTGTGTTGACCAAGTTCATTGATGGGTGCAGTGGAAGAATGAATGCAACCGTGACAGGCCTCAGCCACAAACTTGAATTTGAAATTCATACAGCTCCATCGGCTTTGCAAACATGTCTCCTTGGACCAACCTTTGATGGTTTCGCTCCTGTCTGTGTTGAAAGCTACATTGCATCTGGCACTTTCCATGTCTACAAGTTGACATGGAGTGGGTTTGAATTGGTTGAAACAAGAACATTTCACATGACAGCCTTGGAATTTGGTGGTTTGTATCTTTGCCAAGAGAAAAATCCTTGCCAGAAATCTCAGGCAAAGTGATGACAGTTCTGTCATCACTTGGACCATAGTGATTCGATTTAGCAGCTGAGAGCACTAATTTACCTTTGGTAGCTCAAGGAAAGGCATTTATCAAGGGCACTGGGTGCAATCTGTATCCAGTATTTCATGTTATGCCTATATCTCTGAATGTGGTTCAATACTTTAATGATCAACAACAGATTCGTTACCTCATGAAGTGTAACAATAGCAGCTCTGGTAGACATAATGTTCAATGATGTGTTCGTATGCGAAAGCAGACTTGATAGTTCTTTTGTCTAGTCAGTCCATTTTATGCCAATGTCTTTCAAGAATGCCTGACTTTTGCTATGGGGGTGTTTACTGGTAGGGGGCGCCTATACGATGTCTCCCCAGGGTGGGGACTACGACATGAAAAGGTCAGATATGCTCATCATCTTGCTTAGGGGTATAAAACAAGAATTCAGATTCTGGTCTCCGTTTTGGTGTTCATAATGAAACTCCACTATTTTTAACTCTCAAAGTATCTTTTAGGGTACACTTGAAGAAATGATAAAAAAGACTCTTTAAGCTCAATTTATGCGGGTTTCTCAAGTCCGATCTACTAGCACAGGCTCCTTTCCTGAACACCGGCTGGTAATAGAGCCTATTCCATTTTAAGTGGTATCTTTTAGGTATCAAATAAAGCTCGAGCCACACTCAGATTTGTCTCCTTTAGGGATTTACCTCAAATTTTCCAACAAGCATCCCCGACCTTTTCATATGGGAGTTCCCCCCACCGGGGATGTATCTCCCCATCAGTTTTATCCCAGAGCTCCCCCCTTGGAATAGCATTGACTGTGTTTGTAAAAAAAATTACACTCAGGTCTTGTTGATTTGAATTTTGATAATAATGGGTCTGGAATTCCTTGTTAATTGCAATGAAAACTGAACATTACTTGGATGTTACATTTATCTAAGAATTTGGTGGTTCTGGATCAAGACAATTCTCCCTGATGATTGTCTTAATTCCCATTAGTTGTCTGCTCTACAGTTTATTGACAAGTTAGGAGAAATCAAATGTTAATAATTTTTGAGAATTCATATATTTATTGTATGTGTTATGGTATGTATGAAAAGGGCTGATAAAATGACAAATCCAACCTCCTATACTGGTTGCAAGGCCCACTCAATTTTTTTAATGTCATTTTTTTATGAAATCATTTTTAAAAGCCTCGCATCGGTGAAATGTAACAATGCAGTGCAAAATGTATAATGAAGAGATTGAATTATATGAAAAATGTGTTATATGGGGATAATATATATATGTATATATTATATTATGGACTTTAAATTATGTGAAAAGACAAATCTTGGTTAGATTTAAGCAGAGAATATTTTTGTATATTAAAATGCAAAGAAATTTCTAAACATGATATAATTTTATAGAAGCTTTACTAATAAAGCATAGTTAAGTATTGAATAAAGATGAAATGAAAAGAAGCAAATGTAATTTTTTTCAGTCTTTTTTATCAGCATTGTGGATGCAAAGTACAAGAAATATTAATAAAGATAAAGAATAAAGTGAGAGAAATGAAAATAAATTTCATTTTCATCTTTTCTATTAATACTACTCCTGCAAGGTACAACAAGCATTCAATAGGATTACAATGAGACCAATATTATTTTGCCCTTTTTATATGCCCAGCAGATGCATAGTTGAGCAGATGGGAAGTGATCAGAAGATAGTAACAAGAACCGTTGATGCAGTACTCAGTCCCACGTACTCAGTAAATAGATAAAAGCCATTAGTTTATAAAGAAACTGCTGTGTTCTGTCGACATTCAAGTAAAATAATAACATCATTATCAACTTGATCTTTATAAGTTTAGTCCACAACACTTGGTTAATTTGTTCGGACGAATCTTGAAAGGTCAATTAACTTCTCTTATTATATGGCTATTGTAGCTCCATGAGTTGGCAAGATGAATCAAATCCTGCACTGTGATTGGCTACGCGAGCGGGCAAGATGGAACTATCTTGCCCGCTCAGGACTACCCGCTGTGTCCCGCAAGAAAAATTTTCCCGAAAGCCATATAATAAATCCTTTATTGACCAAGCTTGTTCAGTCAAGATGGCTGGATACTGGCCTCGTTCCTTTTTTTTTTTTTTTTTGCGTGTTTATGAAGCTCGACTCCGTCTCGATGCATAAACACGCAAAAAAAGAACTTGGCCAATATCCAGCCATCTTGACCTCACACTTGGTCAATAACCCATATATCTTCTTCGTGGCTTTTATTAACCTAAACTTCTCAACGCCAAATTGATCATTTACTGAGTGTCTCATTGGTAGGAAGATCTTGGAACCACTTATAAGGGCACATTAAGGAGCGTCCAGCACAGGCTTTTTCAATTCCGCATCGCGTGACTATATTCAGCTCAATCCCGCATCCCTATTGTTTATCCCGATCCCGTCTGGTAAGAGCTGCAATTCTCGGCCTAACTTTCGTAACGAGTAATTTTCTGTTTTTCATCCCATATGCTGCCCTCAGTTTTAAAACTATCCCTCATCTCGCTTGCCATAATGAGCAAATCCCGCTCCCGCCGAAGTATTTTTATCCCGCATCCCACCAAGTAAAATTGCCATACCGCATTCCGCCTCCATTCAGTTTTACCCGCATCCAGCAAAACCGGTGTTGAGACCTCAACAATCGGAATGAAGGAATGAAGCTTTCTAATAGAGGGCCATACAGTACTGTTCTCGCTTTCTCCTCGCAGAAAATTTGCGCGAAAACTGGCGTTATCACTGTTCATACTTTATAATTTCAATTATAAAGTGAACTATTTTTATAACAAATATTGGCACATTAATTTAACTAATAAAACTTCACTAGGTTAATATCGTAACGTACTTCTCATACTAAAACGGCGTCCCGGTAGATTTTAAGCTAAAAAGGTCATGTAACTGTCCGATAACTTGTAAGTACGTGACAAAAAAGCAGGTAATTAATTGGCCACAATAAAGTGAGTCTGAAGCTGTGATGTCTCTCAGTCGCTGCCTAATCTTGAGGCTCAAAGATCAAGTCTCGCAGATTCTCCAGCCGGTTCATAGGTTTCTTAATAATTATTTTCAGCAATGCAGCGATTCCATAACTGTTCGGTTTCCTTACGTTATTAGCCACCTTGTCGCCAAACTCTGTGACTCCACTACGGGACCGTGATCGCTTTTCTTGAACCTCAAATTGAAAATGCTTTTCCCGCAGTACATTAGCTTCGATATGCGGCGAAAGACAAGAAGACTGCAGTGATAGAATTAACTTGACAAGAAGATTTCGTTGATGCAGGCAGTTCTCAAAGAAAAACCATAAGAGTCAGTACTGTAAAAAATAACATCATCATCCCCTCTAGCAGGGCTGTGGATGAAGATTTGTTCTTCTCTTTTAACTTTTTAGGCATGGCGGCGGATCGATACTTGAACAGACGAACGTGCAGTAAATTTAACTTTGTGGTTTAGCTTCGGTGGAGCTCTGTTTAAGTTAGAGAGCTGAGGGAGGATGAGAACATTGTTCTTAAATCGCGTAATTGCGTTTAAACTTTATCAAGTCGTGAAGAAGTATATTTAGATACCAAAGCAGTATATGTGTAAATATTTTTCTTCAAATAGACAGGTTTATGAATCATCATATCTGTGTATTGACTTTTGTTTACCAAAGTCAGCTCCGTAATAAACTTAAATCCGATTTTATGCAGGTATCTAGATAAGCCCCACACGACTTGTATTAGTGAAATAAGAAAGTCAAAGACCATTCGCAAACTTGTAGTGTCTTTGATAAGCAAGAGAAGCTAGTGAGTGTATCTTTATTAACTCAAAACAATGTAAGCTAAAGATTTATCAGAAATCACAACTTCTTAAAACAAGCAGGTTATTTACCCTCAATGCAAGGAAACATATAATATTCATTACACGGTTAACTTTCGGGAAGTCTGGAAAATGAGTGTGAACTCCGATCCCGACGAAAAAAAACTTTATTAAAGGAAAACTTTCAGGCTAAGGTTACAATAAACGGGACATCGGAGTCTCACTAACAGAGTTCTAACAAAGAAGCATTTTACCTTTTTTTTTTTTTTTTTCCAAAGAAGCCTTTACTTTTTAACATTCATAAATCTCTTTCCACGCTAACACGTTTTATTCTGAGAAAAATGAGAAAACTGTAAACAGAAGAAGTAAAAAATCAAACTTGTTTGAGGAACTAGTTTTCCCCAGTCCCAAGAGGACAATGTCAAGAGGCCATGGGAATTAGTGATGTAATGCGCTAATTATGAAAGCAACCAGTCTGCTCTTATGAGCCGAAATCTGTCTCTCCGTGATTCCCCGCGCTTCCATCTTCCGGTTCGTATCCAATCTTCTCTCACCCCGCAACAAATGAACAGCGACTGGAGACCAGTCTCGAAGTTTACCTCTTTGAACATGTCGTGGATGAAATCCCACAAAGAGTACGATTCCACTTAATTACATTGCGCATCTGTACTGCGCACGACTTTCGCGCCATTAGCGCGCGCACGAGCGCGTGCACATCAAGCTAAGCTCGACCGCGAAATAAATGTTCGTGCAAAATCTCCCGCGGGCGCAGTCCATAAGTTTCCAATAAGAATTCTCTTTGGAAGCATAATTGTCATGGCAACTTAACGACGTGTGGTCGAAGTGAAGGTCACCAAGCATTCAACAGCTTGCTGTCTTTTTAATATTAACGAATCCTTTTGATTTAATTTCTTCCGATCAAAGTTTTTACTTAGTTGATGGACAATGCGTCTTCAACGATTGTCATTTTATTGACAGAGAGAAACTTAAGCTATAGAAGCAGCTGCAGATTCTGCCCTGAAGTAACTGGCAATATTGTCAGTCAGTGTTTGAATCACACCAACTTTAATTTCTACGTCTTATTGCGCAGCTCAGACATTTTCCGACCTACATTCTACGTAGCTTTCTCAACCAGTACTATCACAAATATTTAAAATTCTTTTTTATAACAAAGACCAAACCGTTAAAAGCCTTTTACACACCTTTTATATGGGCAGGTAGACAGCAACATGCTACAAACAATTCGAATTTTCTTCACGCAAGGAAGAAAGTGAACTGAGAGCCATCTAACTGAACGCATTTCAGTACAGTTTCATTTGACAACGTCTTAGTGCAATGTTCATTGTGGTGATGCACAAGTTTCCTCCATCTAGAATTCATGAATATCACACTTTGTACAGAGAGCTGTAAGTTGTGAAGCCCGAAAAACCAATGACTTTCGATCCTTTGTCTTTTAAATCAAAGTATCTGTTTTCTTGTTCTCATTAAATTTCCACCTCCGAAATAATACTTCACAAGTTGCAGTTGTCCTCAGCAGCTTAGAACACCGTCCATCAATTAAGTTGTTTCTTATTATTGGAGAATTAAACCAACAGGACTTGACTTCAGGGCTCATCACCAAAAAAGTACGAGCACAAAAACCATGAAAAATATCGCCATAAAAATTTCGACGACAGCGGACGAAGAATTAACGCCTCGCATTTCTGTTGAGCTTCCTTATGAAACACTTGTAAGACCAAAATGCTAATACTTGAAATAATTTGAATATTCAAGCAAGTTGATTTAATTGATCGTCACATTTTTTTAAGGTATCGATTCAATCTCAAGCCCAGAGCCCTCTCGCCCCGGTCAGCGCTGACCGGCCTGGGAAGACCGGCTCTGGGCTCGAGATTGGGATCGATCTCGTTTATGATTCATACGAACTACCGCTGGTTCCAAGAGACCGTATAGTACCACCATCCAGTCGAGTACGCTCAGTGATCGGGTTTCTTAAACTGAAGTCCTTCCTCTATTTTATTGGCTAATGCGAGAAAGATTATTTATATAAATATCAAAAGTATTAGCTGTAGTTTATCGCAGCAAATAAACAACCAATTCGATTATAAAAGGTATTGCAATATGAATCTTACGATTTAAGCCTCTTTTCTCGTGTTTGTAAGCGTGCTTGATGGCCGAGCTTAAAGCCACGGAGACGGGCGAAATCGAAGAGTTTTAAAGCATAAATTAACATTCAAACCCCGCTATACAGAAACCTGCCTAACTTGAGCATTCCGTTGCTATGGAAACTGTTTTTAGCAAAGCTAAACAAATAGACGATGGTTTTGTGTGGGCTTTCCCACACTTTGTCAGCATCAGCGAAATTTATTTACTTATTTCTCTACGAGGGTGAAGCGCTTGTCACGTGAGCTACGTGAGAAGACTGGGTTCCAATTGGTGCTTTTGCTCTTCCGTAAAAAAAAAAAACTCGTACAAGTAAGTATCATGTATGAAAGCGAACACAAGTACTCATTGCGGACCTGTTTTCAATGCGCGATAACACTGTACGTCAAAGAGGCGGTGGATTTGCGACACAAACTATGGGGTGCTTTCCATTCGACCAAAAATTCCGAGATTTCCAGTCTGAAATTGAATGGAACGGTAAAAATTCCGGGAAAAGTTTTCGAAAATTTAGGAATACGTTTTGAGTGCACCCTCTTTGATGGAATTTCCGGAATTATCGAAAATTTTGTCTTCCTTTCGCAAGAGATGTCGGGTTTGCCACACTCCAAAAGAACAGCAGTATTTGTTTTTCTGGCAAAATTGCGGGCCGCCCAGATGAATTGCCAGTTGGAATCCGCCCAGTGTGCATTATTGGTTGTGTCCTGGTGCACCGATACACAGAGGGAATAACCATTGTATTCCTTTCTTTACGAACCTTTGTTTAGCTGTTGAACATTGTTGGGTCTTTTGTATCGATTCTTGTGAACCGGTACACGAGGATAGAACTGCATTATTTCTTGTGTCAATAACTGACACGTTTCCCTAGTCATCCGGAAATGGTTTTCGAATTCCCCCGACAAATACGCTGAAATAGTTACTTCGAAGTACCCATTTACACGAGTTAATTCCCTCCGCATAAAGCAGGCAACTGCAGCCAGAAGTATTACGTCGTCGTTGTTATCGAGAATGGTACAACTTATTGTTTCACAGTCATCCTGCTCTAAAGCCGCGAAAATGTTCAAAACGTCCGCCATTTTCAAACACAACAAAGTTTCACCCAGCATGCCTTGTGTGTGTTGCAGAGCACGCGACCTCGAATTCTGGGAAGTGGTCGGACGCGTTCCATTCGACGAGAGAAAATTCCGAAAATTTGAACCGGTGATTTTTGTTGAATGGAAAGAGCCCATGGAAAACTTATGCTACTCCGTACACAATAGTGTGAGTTATGTGACTGTACTCTTACTGAAGAAAACAATAAGGCTAGGATGCAAGGGATTTGACAACTACGTCAGGGGCACCCAACGACCGTTTTCTCTCGAATACTTTTAAAAGCTGTTTTAGGCTATGTGGAGTACTTTTAAAGCTCTGTAGGTTAATTTTAGGTTGCACTAAAAAAAATTTATCTGTTCGGTTATTCTAGGGGAACTTGAGTATTCTCGAATTTATTAGGGCTTTTTTGTCCATTTCCCGAAAACCTTAGGTCTTATCGCCTTTCCGAAAATGATAGCTGACCTTTTTTCGGTACCCAAAACGACATTTTTTACAATTCGAAAACAACAGACATTAAATTTCTCATATCACGAAAGTTCGAGGTGACAATTCTCTTAAGAAAATCAGAGGGGATTAAAGGTCTTCCGAACAGATAATTTACCGAAACGATCCGTTGGGTGCCCCTGCTACGTTAGGAAATACTGAGCGCTTAACCGTGAGCTTCAAGTTAGAGGCGTTGTTGATAGGCACAAGCGTTGTCATGGTAGCTGCGTACTGGCTGTCGGTGCAAGGAAACGACACTCAAAATACTATAAGAGCAGCAGGTTTAAACTGAATGAAAAGATTGATGACCGGATCAAAGAGTCCGAAAATACACTTTTGGCAGTTTATTTTGACAGTCGGCTTATACAAAAGCGTTATTTTTACACCTGGTAACATGGAAAAGTGATACACATGCATAAATAAAACACGGAAACACAACACTATCGTTCAACGCAGTGATCATAGAGGTACTCCATGGTAATCTATGTTCGAGTTCACCAAATGACGTCCAGATTTAGAAGTTCCTGAAGATCGATGCAATAGCGGTCGAACCTCTCTTAATCCAGTTACTTCATCAACATTCATCTTGTGATAAGTTTTCTTGTTTAGCCGTTCCCCTTAAATTGCGACTCACCACTACCAAAAGTCAAATATACAGCGCCGTAGAGAAATTACCCAGGACGAGAAGACCAATTACTTGAGTTGCAGAAATAATCGCGCGCCAGTTGAAGATAAGCCAGTACCTCTGTTTAGAGAGAACATACAAATAGAAGCCCAAACAAAGCAAAAAGGAAAACCATGAAGCCTTCGAGGATAGCGGATAAAGGATGATCACCCCGTTGTTCTGCTTTTAGCTTCTTAATCATCCCGGTGCTTTTGAGGTCTTTCAGTTGGCAAAAATCCGTGTGTTTGCCCCACTATAGACGAGCAAACAAAGAAGCTTTCGCTTTTTGAAAACGACGCCTTAATGCCGACAAACGTGTCATGTAAGAGGTAATGTATTCGTAACATAATTTAAAATTCAATAGGACGCATTATATTCCAGCTACGGTGACATCAAAAAGAACAATAATTTGAAAATGCAATTATATAGTACTCGACAACTTTTAGGCAGCTTTCCGAGTTTTGAATCACGTACTTTTAATGAACCTTTTTTTGGAAAGAGCATCCCTATGAAGCAACTTGTTGCTCCAGAGCATTTTATGAAAGCACGAGAGATTAGTGTCGGTAAAGTGCACTTCTTGACAAACACTCACTCGTGATCAAATTCCAAGTCTTTAGACTCGTTACCCTAGTATTACGGTCGTCACGCAACGCTTCAGAGAAGAAGCGTTGCGTGACAACCCTAATAAAGGCCAACGGCTACGAAGAAGACTATCGTTATCGCAGTGTGTTGTTAACATACATGGCAAATGAAATTATACGTTCGTGCATTTACTCACGAACCGGGTTTTTTTGTTTCGTATCAGTTGGTTTACCTCTGTAGTTTTTATTATGCTTTGTTGCAAACGTCTTCCATACACAATCTTTAATCATAAAATTTCAAGGTAATAAAAACCCGACATTTTTTCGTTTGACTGCCGTCTGTGTCAGCGACGAACAAACTCGTTCCCATCAGGGAACGCTCTGCGAACGAGGTTGAACGACATACACGCCATTCTCGTACCCAGATCCCGAACACAGCCCCTCGTTTCGGAGATTGTGTGTTCAAATTCAAAGAAACAAACTCTCTAGCAATGTCAACCGGCAGGGGCGGATCCAGGACTTTTCAGGGGAGTGGCGGTGGTGGTTGTGGTGGCTGGTACCTTGGTTTTGCAGAATAAATAGAGAATGCCCCTAAAATGTTGCAATTTGACAATTGGCCCCTTTCCAGCGTGCTTGCCTTTATGCGGCTGCCATAATCACAATCTTTTTCAATATCTTTATTCTTTGTTTCTACAAAAGGGGAGGTGGCTAGCAACCTAATCAACTCCCCCCCCCCCCGCCCTTAAATCCGCCCCTAACTGGTGTGACAACGGTGACGCGAGTGACGACACGCTGTAAACTAAAACATCCAATGACAGGGGAGGAAGATTGGACCAGATTACCATCGGTATTGACTAGTTCAGGGAGGCTCCTCCGGTAACAAGAGATATTGTTACCTTAAGGGATGTCTCTTTCTATGCTATCAACGAAAACATTTAGGTAACAATTCCATTATTAATAAGAGAGAATAAGAGAGAAAATACTATGTGTCCTCCCCTCCACATGTGATCCCTTGTTAACAAATTCGTGCTCATTTCGATGCCGGGATGGCCGCAGGGGAAATGTTTCAGTTTGTTGTCATTACTATGTAAGAGTTCCTCTATTCTTTCACCAGTATACATTTTTAGTGGTACAAAGGCCTTCAACTGATAAATCATTTCCCTTCGATCAACTTCTTCCCTTGTTCTCCTTTGAACGACATTTTAGAGTTTGTACCTGCTGTCACGGAGCTGTCAACTTCACTGAAAACACCAGAAGTATCGAACCCGCTCCAAAGTTTAATTGCCTTCCTCGAAATGAACAAGACTAAAACCTCAGTAACGTTTCACAATTGCTGACAGACATACATTTTCAACAATGTATCTACTTTATATTGAGGGTCTGTAGAGAGTTACTTAAGTCGTCTAAATCCTCAGATACAACTGATAACAGAAATGAAGTTCGCATTTTATATAATGATAACAGCGCTAAATTTTAAAGTAGCGTTCATAGAGGTAGATAAACCTTGGCAATGTAGTCCAGAAACACCTCGAATATTCGTTTTGTTACTTAAATAGACTGCATCTCTTAGAAGTTCAGTTTAAAAATATTTCCATTAACAGATTCACGAGCCCACAACAGAAGAATCCTCAACATCCAAGACCAAACTGGTTAGTTAATAAGCTTGCATGACAAAAAGCCAGTTTAAGACCAGCCAGAGTTCGTAATGTTGCTATCATCTGTTGATACTTGACATCACCAAATAAGCAGAAACGCAATAGCTGTGAAGACGAAAATCATGACTGCTTCGAGGACTGCAGACGATGGGGAATTACCTCGCTTTTCTTTCAGCTTCCGTATCATATCCATGCTTTAAATCGGCAAGCAACTTGATTGGTGTCACCCTTTTCAAGAAAATAAAGATAACTTGAGGAAGCTCTTGTTTTCAAAACCGCACCTCTATACATACAAATTCGTCACTAAAATTTTAATGTATTCAAAGAAAATTTTAAATCAAGTGTAGCATCATCGGTCGACTGATGTTAAATTGTTTAGCTCAAATGTCACATTTATCACGAAATGAAACTTCGTTGTCTAATTAATAAACCAGAAGCTAACAGAGGAGTTGTTCGTATAACGTATTATAATATTGTTGAAAGAAAATATAATAGGTATTTTCATTAGATCTAATGTATGGAAACGCATATGATCATTTTACATGTGAATACAGCCACCTGTCGATCTCGTTAACTGGCCAGGACAAGTTTCAAGAAATTACCATCTGCAACATGTTTGTTTGCAAAGTTTGACGCTCTCTTGTTTACCCTTCGTGTATGTAGTCACGATATGGACTATTTTGCATTATCATAACTGGCTAGTGGCTTACTATTTTATTATAAAATTCAATCCGGTTGGTTACATAAGCACTCGTTACGATCAAAGACGTCGGAAATCGTGCGCGGACTTTAGATCTCGGGTAGCATCGCCAGCAAGTATGACCTATATCGCGTTTCACAGTAACCTCGTTCCCAGGGCCTCTCTCCAATGAGGAAAACTCCACAAGCTAGTTCAACCAAGTTCAACCTCGTTCCCAGGGAGTGGAGCGAAAAAAAAGAGAGTCCCTGGGAACGAAGTTAGAGCAAGCCCATCAAGCGATGGTACAGTGAAAAGTCAAATGCTCCAAGAGTATTGTAAACCCAAACAAAAGACACGGTAGGGCATACAGAACTGTTTTCGATATCTGTCGTTTAATACCAATCACCTCAATTAGATGGCGACCTAAACAGTGGGTACAGCTAAACTTTATAAAGTAAACTATCTATTCACATTAGAAATTCACGTTTGTCTAAAACTATACAAAAATAATTACCCATTCCACCCTTGAGGAAAAGATTAATTAAAAGGAATTTACCCACCCTACACATACTTTTTCTTTTTTATGTCAAAGTATTGTAATAAAACATTTTACCCCCGGATTCCATTACATTTAACATTTTGTAGCTGCAATATAAGGTTGAGATATAAGAAACTTTTATAATTGTGAATAATTCGTATACTAATAAAATTTTCATTATCTATATGAATAATCTAAGGGAGATCGTACAAATTGTTTATATTCGTTCACACGCGAATTGCAGCAATGTCTATGAAAACTAGTTTCGTGGGTTAAGAAAAAAACCCAGTCACTTCTTTAAGCTGTTTTATGAGTACAAAATGTCTGTGTTACAACTGATAAAAACGCGAAAATTCGCGGACACTTTTTCGGTTTCCAAGGCCCTGTTAACAAGCAAGTAGGGTAACCCTAGCACCTAGTGCTAGGGTTACCCTTGCAAGAAGGTCAAAGATAGCCCGCGTTTACAAGCAAAATTTTTCAATTAGGGGTTACCCTACAACCCTGGCCAGCCACGCTTCAGTTAACCTAGTAAATAATTCAAGCAACCGCCCAAGGTTATATTAGTGCCAGGGTAACCCTACCTGCCTTGTAAACACGTCCATGAGAATAACAAGAAATGTCGGAGTGCTAGGGTAACCTTCTTGCTAGGGTAACCCTAGCACTAGAGTAGCCTGCAGAGCAGGCGAGATTTTTTCGAGCGAGCGTTCACATCGTAAAAAGTTTAGCCGCCATCTTGAATTTTTCATGCACTGGAAGACTGGAGAGAGAAAGAAAGTTCTACCAAGGGGGTGAACGATAGGAAAGAGGAAGGATAGGGGAGGGGATCCCCCACCGTCTAACATGGCGGTCTAACATGGCGGTCGCAAGGTTGTAACGCTAACTCGCCCCAATAAGACGCCCGCACTGCAGACTAGCACTAGAGTTACCATACCTCCTTGTAAACAGGGCCTAAAATCCATCAAGACTGGTTTCAGTATGATTGCTACAATCGCTGCCATAAAAAGTTCTGTGATCGTTACGATCATACGGAAACCACTCTCTAGCGATCGTTGCACGATCGTAGCGACGACTGCTTAACGACACACTTTCGTTCTATATCGACGATCGTAGGGATGTTCGGGAATCAGTGGTCGTATGGGTCGATCGTTCAACTTTTTCTGTGGAGATCGTAACCATGGTAGCAATCATAAGGAAACCAGCCTTTGGGATGCGAGACTACTCGTGGTCAATATGACATAAACAAAAAATAAAAACGCAAATTAAATACACTTTATAAATACGCTGCGTGATCTTGATTTAAAGTACAAGCGCACTGTTTTCAGAAAAAAAGAAACTATATAAAAATCGCTCGTATAAAGAGAAAAACATTCACCGAGGCGTCTAAACAGCGAACGATGACCGAAAGTTGAGTTTGTCGTGAGTTTGCTAGCCGTAAACTATACCTCCCACGAAACAGGATGAGCCGGTTTGTACGCTGGATAAACGGTGTCAGCCCTAGGGGTTACTGAGAGATAAAACCTGCATTCAGAACAGCGCGTGGGGCAATTTTTTTTGAACGTTCAGTAGTCGCAAGCGACCTGTTCTATAAATTGTAAGATATCCAGTAAAATCGCAGTGCACTAACTTAGTACCCAGGTATTCATGACGTCACAAACTCATTTTTGTTCTCTCGGCGCTAGGTCACTCGTTCCCAGTACCTTGATCGCGCGCATACGGACTAGTCGGACCATTTTCTACATACTGCATAACATATCTAACTACAAGAATTGCACCCGATTTTAAAAACCATTCAATCTGATCACTTTTTTCCTCCCATTTTCTCAAATAACGATTTCATGGCCAAAGTTCGCTGTTGACGTTTTTCCTGAAACGTAAAATGAAACATTAATATCACAACCTGAGTAAACACGAAAGACTACGTATGTAAAAAATAAAATACGAGTACTGAAAAACAAGGTTAAGTTTGCGTACGAGCCAAGTGACCCATCAGGACTGTGCTTATCCTGGTTTCAGTAGCATGAAGCAACTAGGAGTATTTCTACTCCCCCCTGGATACTACAGGATTGATTTCAGCTCTATTCCACGCTTTACGGTACGGACGTTTTGTGGAGAGAAACCAAGAGGAAGTTCGTGCTTTTCACTTACAAAACCATCAGGTGAAGGTAACTTTCCAGGGATTTAATTCAATTTCAGACTGGGTTTCTGGGTTTCCAGTGTCACCAATGAAAATAAATATATCGGAATATTACAGTGAGAAAATAAAGTTTGTAGAGCAATCGACTTCTAAACTGAATTTTTGCGCACCGGGTAAAATGACTTCAGGCCCTCCAGTTGGCAAGTCTACATGTTCTTACAAAACGACACAAACCTTCTCCTCTTGAGCTTTCCTCTTTCTTTCATTTTCCTCTTCTATTTTTCGCTGAAGAAAAAGCAATATTTTTATGTAACAGACTAAAAAAATGTGCGTAATAACAGTATCTTACTTACAAGTTGTTTATCTCGGAATAGAAACTTTGCTATAGTTTTGCAGTTTCCAGCTCAAAATACAAATTGTCTCCAGTGATAGTCACAGTATCCTTTTTATCTTAGTTATGAGAATTTGTTAGTAAATCAAGACAATATCACCTAGTTGATGATTATCTATATCCTCATCTCCCGTATGCTTGAAAATGTAATGACGTTACATGGAAAAATTAGATTTTGATCACTCTGCGCAAATTCTTATTATCCAATCAAAAAACAGTCCAAACATTTACGAATAAGTCTTACAATAAGACTATCAGAAAAAGGTGTCTGTTCTTTCAACCGACCTGCTTCTCTGATTTGCTCGCTTCTTCTTTCCGTTTTATTTCCAACAAAACGTTTTCCCTTTCTTTTTGTAGTTCCTCTTCCCTTCTTCTCTCTTCTTCTTTCTCGATCTACCAAAACAAAGTTTAATCAAACGGATTAATTAGACTCCTCGATTTGGGGCTTCGTCCCTCGGCAATTACAAGTCAATACCTAAAGACCTCGAGTTCGCTGTCTTACTTGTAAATCTTAAGTCCATGTTTTTCCATAACTGGAATCCCTGTGTTTCTAAGACGAACATAACTACGGATCCAAAAAAACTTGAATTCCAGCTTCCCCTTGGGATAAGTAACTCTCTAATTTTGCTTGCCCTGGGAAGTCTTAGTTTGCTCCTTCAATTATCTAGTTGGCAAACGATTTGGCCGATCCCGTGGTCACTGGGCAAGTGAGAATGAAAAAATTACTTGCCAAGTAGGTCCTGGACGACCGGAGAGCACTTTTTTCGCGCAGACTGTGCAGAATTTTTTTTTTGTTCAACAAAAAGCTGACAATTTCTTACCTCGATCCTACTCTTTTTTGTCTCCGACTTATCCCTAAAACAACACATACAAAATGAAAAGTCATTTTGTTAAAATAAAAACAGCTTTTAGCTCAAATAAAAGGCAGAACAACGTAACAACCCTAAACAACGTGATACAAGGAAACTCGTTCAACGAAAAAGATTACTGCAAAACGTAGCTAGATAGCACACTTCCTCTAAAATACTAAACCACGGTACAATTAGTTAACGCGTATTATAACATCACTAAAACAAAGCGCGCGCTCTGACTGGTTAATTTAGAGTCTACTATTTGCCCATGGGTGTACGCTGCTGACGTGTGTGCTAATGTTTACAAAGCAAATCTTTTGACAGACATTGTTTCCAAAGTAATGGCCGACGTTCTTCTGCCAGAAATGCGAAACTGTCTTAACAGTTGTCTGAAGATGAAACTTTATCGAGTCACTGGTGTGCAGACGGTTGTCACGAATGAATTTTCGCGCGCTTGTTTTCTCTTGTCATGTAAGACTACACGAACATTTTTTTGTGATGTAGCTCAATAAAAGGACTTCTGTTGTTCCAATGTCTCAATGTTATGTTATAAAACAAATGGTAAACGCCATAGCGTGCACTATTGAGTTATGGATGCACTTGGGAGGTTTGCTAAGCACTCAAGAAGCTAGAGTCGTACTCGGCTATCGCCTCGTGCGACTCTTACGCTTCTTTCATGCTTAGCAACCTCCCGCGTACATCCATAACTCAATAGTGCACGCTATGGCGTTTACCATTTGTTAAACAGAGAAGTTACACTCAAGACCGTGTTTGACCACATTTCCAAACACCGAGAAGAGAGTTGAAAATATGACGCGTAGCGGAATATTTTGGACGAACTTCGAGGTGTTTGGAAATGTGGTCAGACACTGTCTTGAGTGTTTGATCATATCTTCTCAATCGAAACTAAGACTAGGGAGAAAATAAAGAAATGATACCGTAAAAATCTATGCTAATTAAGATCAGATGTCCAAACACCGTCTCGGTCATGATTTCCTTTGTTTAAACGTTAAACTTGATAAATTATTAATGACTTGAGAACTAACTTAACGTCAGTCCCTTCTTGAGAGTGTAACACAGTTTCCCAGTGTGCAGCCATTGAATGAGTCAGAGAGTCTCGGTTTGATGGAGGCTTCTTAACCTGATGAAATACAATAGTCATGTACATGAACAAATTTGACCTGTTCAATTGAGCAAGGCTTATATATTTTTGGTGTATACAGTGAGCTCTCTCTAAGACGGACACATAGGGCGCGACCCTAGCTATCCGCAGTAAAGAGAGATCAGTCACAGGGTCGCGTGCCTATTATCAACCACGTTGATACTGATGACGCATAGATCCTTGAAGTGTCTCTCAAAGATTGGTTGTCACGCAATAACGATTTTCGCGCGCCGTGACAACCATCAGATAGATCACACAACTTTTCTGGCGCGAATCTCAACGGGGCTAAAATGAGCGCGCAAAGCGACCTGCCATACTGTTTTCTCCAAACATATCATAAAGGACTTAAGGTGACCATCTGGAAAATCGCATTGAAGCATTCTAACTTACTCACCTGAATTTTGCTGGGGAGTGGATTTCTTTTGATCTCATTCAGACTCATCTCTTTCTTTGTAGCGGGAACTTCAGCTGTTTTCTTTTTCTCTTCTTCAAGGCGATGCTTTTTCTCCCTCTCTGTAATCTCCTTCTTCACGAACTCTTCACGCATGCGCTGTTCTTCTAGCTCTTTTTGTATCCTTGAATCGGAAAACGTCGGCAAACCGTCGACTGCATCGGTTTGGTCTCCGTTGAACGAAACTCTTCGAAGAACATTGAATGAACTCCTATCGTCATTTTGTCCCTTTTTCAAAGACAAATCTCCTACGCTTTTTGCTTTGGATAATTTGCCTTCCCTTCCTCCAACACGCCGCAATAACTCTTCTTCTCTTTCGATTTGAGCCTGCGCTCCTTTACCAAACACATCGTCAGCGGAAAACGGCGCTTTCTTGCCGACACATCCCGGCTGTGAGTTTCGCTCAATATTGAGTGAATATCGCTTCTTTCGTAACTCTTCCTTGGAATCCTTCCTCGCTCCTGCCTTTTCGAAGTTAGCTTTCCTTAACTTAACCCCAACGCTGGTGTATTCCTCGTTAGCTTCTGTTTTAGAGGCGGGTTCATCTTGATCGAACCCTTCGGTCGGGTGTTCAAAACTGGACGCGCGTCTTCTTGGCAGTGTATTTTCCTGTTTACTCTCCTCTAATGCTTTCAAAACTCGCTGCTCGAGAATCAACTTATGTGCAGCAAAGGCTGTTTTCCTCGATGCTGCTTCTTGCTCATAGCCCTGTTGTCTTTCAGCATTGTCTTTGTGGCGTTCCTCTGCTAGCCTTCGTTCGTGTTCTCGCTGTTTTTTCCTCTCTTCTTCTTTTAACAGCTTCAAACGCATCAACTCTTCGGCTTCCTTCTGGTCGACCTCTCTCCTTATTTTGTCAAGGTCTGCTTTCTGTGCTTCCCTTCTCTTCCGTTCCTCTTCTTGCATCTGTCTAAACAGTTCTTTCTCCTCTTGTCTTTTCCGTCGCGCCTCTTCGTCCTCCGCTTTCTTTGACTGCACTTCACTGCTGTCTGCCCCGTTTTGTATTCGCTGTTTAGCATCGACCTCGTCCGCAGGAGGTGACTCGACAATGACCGCGTTCGTTTGCGGAACAACTGTTTCTAGTTTAGTCTGTTTCTTCACTGAAGCCGTTTTCCCACCCAATCCGTTTGTCTGAGACGTTTCTCTAGGACTATGCTCTTTCGCTTTGACTTCATCGCTTCCTATTTCAACACCTTTGTTATTCTCCATTTGTTTCTTCGCTTGAATTCGCCGCGCGACTTCCGCCTCCTTCTTAGCTTCTTCTTCCCTGGCTTTCTGCCTCTCAATCTCCAGCTCAACGAAGCTTTTCCGATTCTCAGCCTTCCTGTTCACTGCTGCCTTTGTGGTATCTTTCGTTCTGCGAATAACGGGCTGGGTCTGCGACTGAGGTTGCGGCTGTGGCTGCGGCTGACTGAACACAGGCTTCTGAACTAGACGATTTTCAACAGGCCTTTTATCTACCTCATTGCTTACACCGCCATCACTTTCGCTTAAATCGATAACACTCCCCCGTTTGGAGGAAATCCGAAGCCCTTCAAAATCACCGCCGTCTAGAAAGTCTTTTTTCTCGTCAAATGTTGGTTTCTGAACGAGATCTTTGTTTTGAAACGCGGACGGATGTTCGTCCTTTTTCGTATGCTTCAATTTCTGTTTCTCCATCTCAGCTCTTTCCTTTTCTTTGATTTTCTCGATCTCAATACGCGTCAATTCTTCCCGTATTCTCTGCTCCTCCAGTTCTTGTTCAATGACTCTGCCAGCTTCTGTCTTAGATAACGGGGCTTTCTTCACCTCCTGCCTTTCCTGCGCCAGAGAAACTTGATGCTCGAGTTTTCGTCGTTCTTCCTCGAACGTCACTCTTCTCTGCTCAGCAATTCGTTTATGTTCTTCCTCCTGTTCATCAAGCTCTTTGCGAGCTTTCCGCCGCATTTCATCATCCAACTCCCTCTGTTTTGCTCTTTCCTCATCCTTTCTCTTCTTCTCCTCCAAAACAAAAGGGATTAGTTCTTCTTGCGTCAAACTGCGCGGCGATATTCCTCCGGTGTTGCTCAACTTGGCATCGTCTGTGGTTCTGCAACAAACAGCAGAGATCCGTAAATACTGGTTATACGGTACTTCCTAGTGGTATACTTCACAATTATTCCACGAGCGCGCGTTGGATATGAGATGAGGGAACGACCGAGCGACCGACCGTAAACAAACAAACACAGAGACGGAGACAGACAGACAGACAGACAGACAGACGAACGGACTGACTGACAGATGGACGGACGGACGCACAGACAGACAGACAGACAGACGGACGGACAGAAACAGAAGTAAACAACATAGTACCTGACCTTCGTTTATGGGAAATCTCTCGTCCTCTTCTAGTTTTAGAAACGGACAGACAAAGAGACAGACAGACAGACAGACACAACCACCATACCTAGCTTGGTTTCCAAGCAATCCCTCGTCCTCGTCCAGTTTTAGAAACAAGCCATCCATTCTACTTGTCGCGGAAGACTGAGCAGTTGGTGCCGTGGTGACAAGAACTGTTTCTTCTACTAAACTTGGTTTCGTCGTTATTTCTCCCGGGTTATACCAAGAGGCTTCTCTTTCCCTGTTCGTTGTATATGCGTCATTGTTTGCCGGCATCTGAAGAGAACTCGTTTTCTCGTCGTCAGTCCTGTTTCCGTTCATAGCTTTTGTGTCACTAGTACTGTCGCCAATACTCTTGGATTCCAAGTCTATGAGCTGTTTCGTTCCCGAGGGTAAATCACCGTTTATCGTGGGCTGCGGATGGCTTGGGGACGAGCCGTTCATGGACAAAAAGCTATTGTTGTCCTAACAAGAGAAAAAGGTGATAACATAAGACTGGAATAATCTTCTATCTATTTTCTAGCTTTATCCTGTTGCCCCTTCAGTACCAAATAACAGACCTTTCCAATTATCGCATTCCAACAAACACTGACGCCGAGTCGAGGTCAGGGTGGACAAAAATACAGCAAATGTATGAAAATGTCCACCCCAGCCTCGCTCTGGTACTATTGTTCGTACGTATTGAAGCGAAAGGTTTATTAAGTTCCAGGCTTCCAGACTGCAGGAACGGACAAAATAGACCCGCGAACGAAACACAGGACATGGAGAGGAAAGTCGAGAGCAATCCATGCTCCTATATGTTTATAGAGCCGGCAAACTATGCGTTCATGGGTTGATTGGGGAGAAATTTTGTGCTTGTACAAATTTAGAAGCAAGTAACTAAGAGTTTAAAATTAAGTTGAAAAAGCTGCTTCACGATAGATTAACACACTTTTGCGTTGAACAAAAGATGTCGAAGGGAAGCTAAAAATAATAGTTTACCACGGGATTAGAAAGGGGAAAAAACTTGTGCTTACACAAGTTTAAAGGCAAGCAACAAATAGTTTTAAATAGAGTTTAGACATGAACTAAATCATGACGAATTAAGGCATTTTTACCTTTATATCGAAGGGAACCTTAGGATAATAATTTAATAAAGCGAAAAAACATCAAAGAAGTGATAATAAATCAAAACGGAACAAGGATGGTTAAGGATTGAAATAACTGAGACGAATATAAATTAAGAACAATGATTTCGAAGGAGGAAGGCGAAATTTTTCGAGATACAATTACGCAACCATGACGTCAAATCCTCAAGAGAAACATAGAAACAACTCTCTTTTGGAAATAAAATTAGCCATGCCAATAACACGTTTTGTGGACACAAATTTAAATAACCGAGTTTCTAGCCTATAAATTCTATTCATGAAAATAAACCTGATTGTGGTAAAACTTGTTTTCATATACAAAATCGGAAATGATCTAGAGTGTAAAATTAAAAGCGAGTCAACGCCATATTGGTTTGTTAGCTCATGTGGTGATTACTTCCCGATACTGAGACTTTCAGTTCAGTCTTTACGAAGACAATATTCAGAATATCACATTCACGTTAACACAGCTTTATTTTCACGGTTAGGCCCATCGTCCACATTAATCCGTCACGAAAACGGAACTCTTCGAAAAGACTCTTCAAACCGGAGGAAATTCAAAACACCGGCATTTCGTTTTCTCGTGGACGGAAAACATTTTGAAAACGGAGCTTTTCGAAAAGGATGGCGTCACGATAATCACGTGATTTCCCTGACTGAGTTTTTTCAAACACAAATCCAAAATGACCGGTGATTGTTGCGTCTTTGAATTCTTCCGGCGTAGTGTGGACGGAAAACATTTGATGCGTTTTCGGAGTGAAACCTCCGTTTTCAAATTCCTCCGGGGTGAATAGTGTGCCTCAGGCAAAACATATTAACAGTATTGCAGCTTGTCTACTGAGCATATTGACGAAAAACGTCTGTTAGCTTAGATTAAATTCATCTTGCAAGACTGGGTGAAAGTTGCAGCGTCCAACGATTTTCGAAAAGATGCGAAAGAATAAATATAATAATAATGAAAATTCATGATAATTATGCCGTTCGACGTGAAAACGATGGTTGCTAAAACCCTCAGTCGCCCTCTGGCGGTATTGCCTTGTGTGTCAAGCATATTCACGTGAGAAACGCCTCGATCGAATGATATTCTAGTCGAACACTGCCGGAATAAAAGCAAAAGGCAGTTAACAATTAAACCATGGATGTTTAAAATTCGTAGTTCGTCAAGTAGAAAACTGAAATACATTGGTTTCGTCCGTTCTTTGGTTTATTTGTTTAAGACGTTTCTGTATTAACTTACCTGCACAGCATGGTCAAGTGATTTCTTCTCCGCTTCTTTGTTGCTGTCCTGAAATTGGCCTTCCTTTCTTATCGACTCAGAAGTTTCGTCTCGTCTTTGGTTCAATTCTTCGCTGTTGTTTGAGTAAACAGAATGCAATCTGTCCGTATCTATACCGTTGCTGACTCCATTAGCGGCCGGGGACGTTGAACCAGGAGATGTTTCGGAGGAATTGGAGCTAGAAGGCTCGTGGTCTTCACTCAAATCGATGACTGTACGTCCAAACTGATCTTGCCTGATATTTGCTGTGTCTAACACTGGTACTGAAGGCTCCTCTGATATTGAAGCACCAAAATCTGTTGACACAACAAATGGGACGCAAAGTTGCTCGCACACTGTTTACAGTAAGGCGGTCACGCAATATACGAGTTTAAGACAAACATGTGCGTTACTGCCATTTCTGGAAAAAAGAATTCATGTCGGAAGAACCATTATATTTGTGAAAGGGGAAAGGTTGGGCAATTTTTCTGAGCAAGAATTTCTTATCAGGGTGGAGGAAGAATTGTTAATTTTAGAATGTCAGGATCGTGCAAGAACTTTTTAGTAATTTGCTCCATAAATGTACGTGTCATTTAGGAGTATAGATTTTTTTCTCGTTTTATTTTGTGCGGGAATTATTTTCAATTGGTAATTACACAAACCCCTCATCAAAAATATAATGCCCGTTCCCTGAGACGACTCTATTGGGAATAAAAACGCCTATAGAGGCTAAAGATCAAATGCATAGGACCGATATAAATTAATATACTATATTTTTCAAAATAACTTGGACCACAGTGTCGACCTCAGTAGCAAAACTACTAACACGCCAGTAACCCGAAAACACAAGTAACCTGTTATTCAAACTTCACACAGATCAAAAATGTTCAGAGATACAACTTTTTGAAAACCTCTAGTTAGAAAGAGAATTGCACTGAAATGAGCCCACGATTTGTTTTTTTCAAAGACAGCGGCATTGCTTAGCAACAAGATTTCACAGTCCAAAATTTCGCGCTAAGTTGTAATGTACGTCAGGTTCTTTTAGCATGCGAGTGACTAATGTACTGTCGAAGGAACAAATTTTCCGCTTCGGCAAATATAAATTCAATGCAACACAAAGCGGTCATTGCATTGCTTTCTACGTTTTCGAGAAGCTAAATGAGCTGGTATGTGTGGAAGGTACAATCTATCGAAACAACATGTTAACAGTTTGCCGACCGATGTCCGTCGAATAACTTGTACTTCACTGTAAATAGAGTATTTTTTCAATTTAATCATTCTTGGATTTGTTATTATGACTCAATTTAACACTCTCCCCATCGGTCGATACAGAGTCGTAAATAAAACTCTACTGCACTATGGCCTCTAAATGAAAATCACTGTATTAAACGTGTCAATAGAGATTTTCACTGGTGAAAATAGAATAGCACCTGTTATAGGTAGCTAAAGAAAGAAATCTATGAATAGCACTTCACGTCCTGAGAGAGAAACACTTCACAATGATCCAAATGGCAAGATCTGGCAGATAATGTGCTGCATTGCAAGAAGAATTACATACATGCAGGCGAAGATTATTGCACTTGACTAACCATGGCGCATTGGTTGTAACAATTATAGCCTCGCGACAAAAACATGTCACAATAACCCGTATTAAAACATAAGTAGTACTTTCTAGAAACGAGGCAAGCAGCAATTATCTTTCATTTTACGACGACACAAAAATTTGACAGTTCAATTCTTTAGTTTTCTCCAAATAATATGGAATAGTGGAAAAGAATTCAACTCACAAATAGCATTCTGTCAAGTTTCTAATCGACGTGATCGTAATTATTCAAACTACAGGAAAACAAACAGCAAAATATGCATTTAAACGTTTGGCGTTTGCGTTAAATCTCGTCTTTGTTTCTCCATCTGTCAAACATGTCTGAGAGAGAGATTGGAGCTGTAAAGGCCTTGAAAGGGAAGTTCTTTAAGATTGAGTGAAATTTTGAGCGTGTACATTAGTATAATTGCGGAACAAAACCCGTCAAAATGGCTACCGGTCAATGTTTACTTTTCCGTCAGAACTCTTTGCAGTTTAAGGACGATTTTGCTCGGGCCAAGGCGAGTAATTAAGTCGTACAAACACCACGGAAGCAGAATCGTGAGACTGAAACGCCAGTGGGATTAAAGCCGACTGTTATTCAGTCACGCAAAACAAAGGGGAGGTATTACCGCTCAAGTCGCCACTTTCTCTCCACAGTTTCTGTATCTCCTCGTCTACTTTATCTGTAAGAGGCGCTTTGTATTTCTTGCTCGCTCCGCGAAAGATATCTTCACCTGTAGCCTGGCGCTTTATGAGAAAACTTCGGTCAAACGGCTTGAAACTTTCTCTCTTCGACTTGTCTTTCAACTGCTGCAAGGTCTGGAAGAAAATGCAAATCAGTCAAGTTCGGGAACACATGCTAATTCGGCTGTTAAGCACGCTTGGGCGCTCAAGTGTCGCTAACACTATGAAGTTACGAGGAAAATATCACTTAGAGCTATTTAGAACTGAGGTGGAAATTTCGAGAAAACACTATCAAGAAAGCATGCAAAGAATGAGGTGCAACTAAAACTACAGTTTATTAACCAAATCAAAACAAACGAAACAACGGCCTAGTTTTATACCTCATTCTTAGTAACAGGTGCACACTACTCAGTTGTTCTATGGTTGTGCTAAAACGACTAAAATGTTTTCTGTGGATTATTCTTTTTCATGGGTTAATTTTTCTAGTAACTTTGAATTTTGCAACTTTAATAAACGAACGAAACTTCCAATTTATTAGATTTAACTTGTCGGAACACTGTAGCGATAACAGAGTGGTAAAAGATGGAACTATTGTAAGTTATCAATGCTAATGATGGTATATTAACATGACAAAGAGTGTTTCCAATCGAAATAACAAGTTGAGTTCTTTATTTACTTGTATTATAATAATTTATATGCATATGGATAAAGAGTTTTCAAAGCATTACAATGCACTTTCTAGTCATTTTAGTGATTAAAAATCTTTTCTTGGCACCACTTAGGAAATCCTGCTTTGCTATAGATTAGAACACGTTTTAGCACATAAACAGAAAGATCGACGTCGCCACGAAACAATTTTCGTGTTGGACAAATCAGTAATTAGTGAGTCTGCCGAGTCTACAATGGTACCCAGGTACACTGGTAAACTAAAACCTTGCTTTGCCTATCCTTCCTCCCGCTCAAAAAAGATTTTTGTACTTTTTAGGTGTGCTTTTCAAAAGTTTCTGACGATTATCACAGCTTATAATCCACCAAATATTTTCGCTCGCGCGCGATTGGCCTAAGTTACGCATCACGTGACTGAATATTCTCCAGTTAAAACCGAGGAATATCGGAGTGATTTTTTCCCAATTTTCAAAACTGCGCGTGTTGTTGCGAAAAATATTTGAAGAATAATCCACACAATATCCTCCATTTGGCACGAAAATTTGCTCGGATATTTGTCCTTGGACATTATCCGTTCCTTACAGTTCACGGAACAGTTAATGTCCGCGGACAAATATATCCGAGGATATTTGTGTGCCGAGTAGGGGCTATTGTCTACATATTTTCTTCCCCGAACCCCTCCTCCGTCGGGAGTGGGGGTGGGTAAAACAACGCGGCGAGTAAGTTCTGGGGGGAAAAAATAAGTAATTGTGACGGATGCTGGCATGCGGCACTTTAGAAAATGGTAGGAAAACGCCGTTGATACTAAAAAACATTCAACACGTTTTCTGACTGGATACGTTCCCCATAGTATGCAAGAAATGGAAATTAAATTGAGAGAAGGTGGTAAACAGAACGTTTCATTGGTTAAGTCTTTTTTCTTACCCGTCTTAGTTCATTTTCCTCTTTTTCCAACACGTAAACTTGTCTTTCAACCTGATCTAATTCGTCTTGGATCTTATGAGCCATGGTTTCCTCCTCTACGTCACCAGCTATTTCATGGCACAGTTTCTCCTAGCACAACAGAAACGAAAAGCATGTAAACCCATTAGACGATTAGCTTGCGTAGCAGTCTTTTCCGTTTCCTCTTAGCGGGAGAAAGCGAGAGTCAAGGAGAAGTCGCGCCAACGCGTGGGACGAGAGCAAAAGGTTAGGAACGGGGGGTAGGGGGTGCTCCCCCCTGCCACTAATTTTCTTGTTACTTCTGTCCCCGTGCAGTCGCGCGACTCCCGCTCGCCTGAAAGGAAGCGGAAAAGACTGCTACACAGGCTATTAGGCGATCTGAAAGATATTCCATCAAAACTTAAGCCTACTTCTAAAGCGAATGGAAGATCAAAGTTTGACTTTCTTTTTCATTCTACATGTACTTGGGAAACATTGAGCAACGTACCGCACCACATGCTATAAATCTCAACATAGCTTTCATATGGTGAATACATTGACATAATCGTCTATACAGTTTAAAGTTCGAACCACTTCGTTTAGTAAGATAAACAGAAACACATGGGAGTACTGCTCAATAGCTTTCATTTGTGTGGTTACACACCACGGTTTCATACACAGACTTCAAAGTTAGAACCACCTTGTACAGAATAATAAATAAACAGTGCCACATGAAAGTACTGCTCAATAGCTTTCATTTGAATGGTCACACACTAGGGATTTATCCCCAGACTTCAAAGTTAGAACGACCTTGTACAGCATAATAAACAGTACCACATGAAAGTACTGCTCAATAGCTTTCATTTGAATGGTCACACACCACACACTAGGGTTTCATCCACAAACTTTAAAGTTATTCCTTAATATTAATATTACCTTAAGTGAAAGACGTTTCCGCTTTTCTGTTTGAACCTCTGCGAGTCTGCAACACAAAAATGAAAACTCAGTCTTACCACTCTTAGGGTGACACAGTGAACTAGTGGTTTGAGCACAGTGGTCTCGTGATCAAGCGGTCTGTGTTGGAGCCCTGAATAAGGTCATTGCATTGTGTTCTTGGGCTAAAGACACTTGCACTCTGACTGTGCCTCTCTCCAGTCCCAGGTACATAAATGGGTACTGGTGAATTCAATACTCGGTGGGGCGATGGAATAGCATTTCATCTAGGGGAGAGTAGAAATACTCCTAGTCACTTCATGCTACAGAAACCCAGATATGCTTGAATGGTATAGGCCACTTTACCTGTGTACAGCACTCTTACTTTTCAATGATAGTTATTACATTCCCCCATATTTTATCAATTCACTCTGTGATATTACAAACATTTCAAACACAACTTCTCCTGGCCTTGAAATGAACTTCCTTTTAAACTGTAAGAAATCATTTTCACTTTTAGTTTTTACACTGCATGAAACCTCAGGGAGAACTGTGTTAAAACATGTAAAATGAAGGCAATAGGGAGGACTACCAAGAACATAACTAAAGGGAAAAATTACAAGATTTGTTTTCCTGCAAAAAGAAGCATTTGGAAGGTATGTATAAATTTGCCTGGAGCAAAATAAAAATTCCAACTGATGAATTATAGCAATATTAGTATTAATATGTACAAACCTCAATTTCTTGCTCTCATAACATTCCTCTGTCAGCTATACACCAACAATAAGAGATAGTGAGTATCAGTTAGGATGGTGTCAATTTGAATTTCCTAAAAAGTGTTTCTAAGAAATGCCACTTGCCCATAAGATGGCGCGGTGGCCTCATGGTTAGTGCGCTCGTCTCCGGATCGAGCAGTCCGGGTTCGAGCCCTGGCCGGGGACATTGTGTTGTGTTCTTGGGCAAGACACTTTACTCTCACAGTGCCTCTCTCCACCCAGGTGTATAAATGGGTACTGGCGAACTTAATGCTGGGGGTAACCCTGCGGTGGACTAGCATCCCTTCCAGGGGGGAGTAGAAATACTCCTAGTCGCTTCATGCTACAGAAACCGGGATAAGCTCCGGCCTGATGGGCCACTTGGCTCGCATGCAGACTTTACCTTTTATCTTTACCATAAGATGATTGATGGACAGAATCCACTCGACGAACTGAAAAATCCACCAGCCCTGGGCTTTTGAAAAGGCTGAGGTTGTTCAAATTTTGGATAATGCTATCCACCAGATAAATCACTATCCAGTGGATAGTGTGGTTTGTTTTGTTAACACTTATCCACTGGATAGCCTTTGAACAAGTGCGGCAAAGGCCTTTCTTAGTTTGTAATCTTTATTGATCTTCCCTTTGGAGTATAAACAGGTGACATCTAACAGAGAGCTGAGGGTTAACACGCAACAAAGAAGTGTCCTGTCCACAACAGGATAGACATACATAGACATAAACTTTATTTAAACAAAACAGAACATCACTTTAATTTATTTCAAGATTATGATAAAAGAAGTAAAAAACTGATTTACTGATGTTTGCAGTATGGGAGTACAAGGAGGAACTAACAACTTACTATTAATAATCTGTGTCAGAGGCTGGGGACTCACAAACATGTTTAGAGATTATGGAATAACATTCCACAAAAAAAGCTGAATACTTCTAAAGTGTGCAAGAAAAGTGGGAGACGCGGTGGCCTCATGCTTAGTGTGCTCGTCTCCGGATCGAGCAGTCCAGGTTCGAGCCCTGGCCAGGGACATTGTGTTGTGCTCTTGGGGAAGACACTTTACTCTCACAGTGCCTCTCTCCACCCTGGTGTATAAATAAGTAGTGGCGAACTTAATGCTGGGGGTAACCCTGCGATGGACTAACATCCCATCCAGGGGGGAGTAGAAATACCCCTAGTCGCTTCATGCTACAGAAACCAGGATAAGCTCCGGCCTGGTGGGCCACTTGGCTCATAAGCAGACTATACCCTTACCTACCTTTTACTGTGCAAAAAAAGAAAAGAAGAATCCAACCTTTTCTATTTGTGAGATTTTCAACTGATTCTAGTCCATTTTATATGTGACAGAATTATCTAAATATATTAAGTGGAACCTAGACCTTCAAGCAGTTTTAAGGTACTTGCAAAAAAGAAAGGATATGAAAATTGATTTACCTGCTGGCTAAGAATTGACCTTGCATTTAAGCTCCCTTCAAGTGAGTTACCTGCAGAAGGCAATGCAACACTGATTTCTATGACCCTGAACATAATAAATTATGTCATTCACAAGAGATTGTGTTTGACAACATTCCAAACACCAAGAAGAGAGTTAAAAATACAATGTTCGGCATTAGGTATTTTTGATGAACTTCAAGGTGTTTGATAAAGCTGTGGAAACACTCAGCTATTGGCTGGTGTTCCCACAGCATTTCCTGTTCTCCCAAACTTTCACTTGTGTTTATTATTACTTGATAGAAACACAGAAAGTGTTATCTATTTCTTGATGAAAACTTTCTGACTGAAAGACCTTAGAGTTTCATTTCACTTGTTCAAAGTTGCAATAACCATAAAGCTTAAAGAGTTCTGAACAAGAAAAAATATTCTTTTACATGTAAATCTAAACTTTGACAAAAAAAATTAATTTACTTTGCATATGAGTCATGTACTGAAAGTTATACAACATCATTTTTTATCTACCTTGCTTAGAAAATCTTGCTAAATGAAGTGCTATGAAAAATTCTTCAAGAGACAGTTTTCCATCGCGGTCAATATCAGCTAAGTTCCTGTAAAATAGAGCAATTCAACCCATATTGATCAAACATAAACAGTTTATATTGCAGTACTGTTATGATTATAAAATAAGCAGTTTGTTGTCAGGCTATAAACGGCGTATGCGCAGTCACCATTTTCCCTTGGTCAAGATTTCTTTCAAAGGTCAACTTTAACATTTTTGTTCTGTTTGTTTTAACATGTCATGGTACTAAAAACAAAATTGTTACCAACTATCAATCATGAATGGTTTCTATCCCCTCCCCCCCCCCCCCCCCCCATTAAAGTAAGACACTTGTTATAATGTTCTGAGAGATAAAGAAGTATGGTTACTAAAAACAAACAAGAAAGTCATTACCAGTACTTCCAGAGCTGTCATTACATTGTCTGTAATACATAACATTGTTCAAAGCTGAGTTAATTTGATGCTAGCCCATGATGTGTACAGGTAAGAATTTGTCTTTTGTCTGTTTAACTTACCAAAGAAACAAGTTTGTTTTGACCATGATGATCAAGGAAACAAGTGACTCAAAACTTGTTGACAGCCATGGAAGACTACTAATAATTCTTAAGTGTAATCTACATTTTACTTGTTATTTTTTATCAACTCACCAAATTCTTGCCAGAACATCCTCTGGAAGTTCAGACCCAGTAAGAATAGAACAGGCTGTTTCAGCTGGAATAATAATACATAACTCTGGTATTGAGACTGTTTAAAAGTTAATTAACACTGCTTCACAAGGAAAGATCTATATTTTAAATTTAACACACCCATTTGTTAGTTGTGTTCCACACCTTTAGGTATAACTTGCTCTCACTTGATAAGAGTGCATAATATTTGTAAACTGAGGCTAGCAACAAGTAGAAGATGAAAGCACAAGGTTTATGATTTTGTTGGCCCAAATTACCAGGTGGGATGTACAATATTTTAATATATTTACAGCTAAGAGCTTGTTGTCTCTCTAAATCAGTCACTGCTCCACAACTGCTTGGATTTTCAGTTCCAGCTTCATGCTGATCCCTGTTCCGTTTTACCTCCCTACTATGGCCATCACTTTAAACATCCAGTTAATGGCCAATATTTCCCTCTATGAGATGTGTTTGCAGAGAATCATGGTAGTTGTATTCATCAAAACAAATATCCAGTCCAAGATGATGAATACAACTACCATGATTCCCTGCAGGTGCATCTCAGAGAGGGAACTGGACATTCTAGACTCAACTTAGGTAGTGAGAGTTTAAAGAAAAGTTTACATGTAACTGCTCAGACTTTCTACAGACCTTGTACAACTATAAATAAAAGAAAAACAACTCTCCAGGCAACTTTCAATTCCCAATGCTGAAAATGTTTGGACCCTGATTCCCTTCCTTTCTAAATATCAACCTTTTAAAACAAGCCAAACAAAGAAAGCTGTTAAGTGTAGTTTAATTTTGAAATTCCTAAAGTTAATGTAAGAAAGGACTTAAACTTCTGAGTCAAAATGAGACAACTTTGTGTCCATGAACTTCCTGCAATACAGTAAAAGAAATAACTTAATAGACACTATGTGTTGCCAAAGCAATATGATATAATTTTCTGTACATAAATGCATATTTTGTGATTCAATTTTACCCTTGTTATTTTCCAATGTTTTATCATAATGAACATAAAACAAAGGAAAATACCAGATTGTACCAAGGGTAATTATTAATTGAACCACAACTATTAAATGCAGGTCCTGAAAGTAAGAAAGAGATAGGGACACTTCACGCAGCCTTACCATCAATATATCCTGTCTTCTCATTATTTTTCCACATGAAAGCTTTCTCATACACTGCTTTCTCCTCGTCGGTCACTGCAGGAATGTTCACATGAGGTAGATGCGTTGGAGTCAGAGTCTGTGGCAGCTTGAGAGGAATATCAGTGCCTTTTAGACGACTCTGAATAAGATGCATGGCTACAGCAAATTCGGCAATGTCTAACTTGTTGTTTCTTGTCACATCGGCAAGTTTCCTGTTAACATGACAGTTCATGACAATGGTGTTAATTGTAGCTTCAACATTTAGAGCATGTATTTCAATTTTGGAAACATCCTCGTCCCCAGAGGCCGTGCTTCTTTTGGTCAGCACCAAGAATCGGGACCTCTGGCCTGACCCAATTTTCTGAGCATACGCAGAGTATTCATTTCATATTCTCAGCCAATCAGATTTGCCAAATTTGGTGTTATGTCCATGAATCGTGGACTTTCGGTGTTGGACTGGCCCAGAGGCTGCGATTCTTGGTGCTGACCGAAAGGAGTACTGCCTCTGCGGATGAGAATGTTTAGGAAAATATAAGAGATCTTTGCCTATGCCACTGCTTACATTTTGCCTCATTAGCTTATGTCTTTGTAGAGAGAAGCCTTCATGATTGGAAAAAGAACTCCAAGCAGTATAGAGCTTCTAAAACTTGGTAATTTGTGAAATGTTTAGCTCTTTGGGTGTAATATTGAAGATGCTGCCTTTAAAGAAAACTGCAAATGTCTTGAGAGGCAAAAGTACAGCTAATGATCCTATACATTGAATGAAAAATTGTAAGTTTCTCAAACCCATATCATAAAATAATTATTACTCAAGTATCATTATCCTGAATATATTTTGCTAAAATTCCTTAGGACAGTCAAACGTGTCATGCATGCCCCAGCGTGCAAAGAAAGTCACGTCCAAATAGCCCGAGGCCAATCTATTTTCCAGTCATGCTAATGCATTCTGTCCCTCACTCGCCTAACAGGCAAGTAAGGTTTCTTTGAAAAATTTGTGAGAAAACTCAAATAACAGAAGCACTATAAGAGATGTAATTCTGGGGGTGGGGGGAGGGGGGGTTGTGAAAATGACTTTTGAGCTAGTACTTTACAGTTACAGCTTGCATGAGAAGCAAGTTGGCTAAAATTTTTTTTTTTTTTTGCCCTAATGCCCTTCCAGTATTTAGAGTTGGTATTTTTCTGGCTTGATCAGACAGCGAACGAAGTGCTCATGCTAATAAGACAAATACTGTAAACAAAGATTTGTCCATAGAACCCAAAACTTGATTGCCTCTCTTGACAGCATGAAGAAGCTATACACACTGGATAAAACTAAAGAAACCCATTTCATTATAGATTTTGTTCAGGGGACAATATTGTATTTGAGAGTGATTGTGCAGTATGTTTTCATGTCATTTGTCATTGGAGTGAAACAGTTACTTGCTTTCCTAAGAAATTTTGCTATGTTTAATTCTGGATACAAATTTGAGAGAACACACACAAAAAATTCGTAAATAATTTGGTTTCATGCTGTCAAATTCCTTCACTCTTGAAAGAAAGCCACTAGCAATGCACTGCAAGACTTAAATATAACATATAACACAAAATCACACTCTGATTGTCTGTGAGTCCCTATTGTTAATAATTGAGAGGATTAAAACTGATGGTATGTGTTAATGAGATGAGAATTCAGTCATGAGGTTATGAGTGTGAGTTAGGTCACTTCCTAAAACAACATTTTTAATACAACCACTACAGGCTTACAATTTTTCATAAAATTGTATTGCTCCTGTAAGGAAGTAAGCCCCATTAAAGAAACTAACAAAGTTTATTATTTTCCCACGCTTTAGCAGGCTTCATTGTTTTAATGTGAAATCATGCATGCTAAAAAGGGGGGTTAACCTTCGTAGTGAGAAGGGTCATCCCAACTTCCATGCAAAGAGAACCTAGAAACGTTATCCACAGCATTCTCTAACAACATAGCAGATTCAAGACGTCAAATGGGCTTCTACAATGTCCTATACAATACAAGTTTTATTGTGTTTGCCAGATAATATCTCAGCCGTTGTACAAAACAAAAACACAATACATATTTGTATTCAACACAAACCGTCATCCCGTTGATTCTAGAAAAACAGAACTAATTCTCGGCATCTGCCGCGCCGGATTCATAAATAAATGTCTGTTACTGGGAAACGGTTTTAACTCTAATGGAAACTGCTTAAGGTCGTATTAGATTAAAAGGGTCGTTAGCAAAATCACTAAATAGAAAATTACGACCACAAATTTGCAGGCTCAATGGCATGGCCTTGCCTTGCATTGAAAAACATCTCACGAACGCGCAACCAAAAATCGATTTAATTTCTTGACAATACAAGAGTAAAATAACCAATATAAATTTATACAAACCATATTTTGCTCAGCTCCGGTAGAGGCAATTTCGATCGTATAAATAAAGAACGAGCTTGCTCTCCTGAAATATTAAAAATATTTGAATAGCTGAGTGTTAACCGCCATATTAAAAAAATTCCTGGTGAATTTTATATTTCACCGCGTACCAGATAGATATCTGTCTTGAGGTCTTTGGCTGTAAAACAATGCATCGTGGCGAGTTCTCTCCTCCTCAGATATCACCCACTTTAGATCCATGTCAGGCTGTAGAAGCGACCTGCAAAGAAAGACTTCATTAATAAAATTTGCTGGGATCTTTCATTCACATTGCAGTAGATCAAGCTATGTCGAACTTCATGGAGACATACCTTCGAGTAATAAACACAATTTTCATAATCAGTGATAATGATTTACCTTCGGGTAACCACTCATTGCTTTAATTTACCAATATACGAAGAATTCCTTTGCTTTTGGCTCTAATATTGACGAAATATTCCCCAGCCGTCCACATTTATTCGCATTTTGATGTCATGCCAAGTTTGTGTGCACACGGTCACGGTGTCTAGTTTCCATGAACGCGCGGCACGAGAGCGCGCGATCAACTCTCGATGAAATATTCGTAGTTTTTTCTCGGACTCTTGTCCTAGCCGTTCTCTTAGCTTAGGTAGTTTTTACAAACTTTTAATTTCCTATTTTATCTACGAAACTATTTGAAAATCTTCACATTTTTCTTTTTATTTATCGCAATGTATAGTTATCAACTCGTACACCTGCCAATGTGTGTTTTTATTGCTTCACAGGTATTTTAATTTCGCTTGCAGCTTAGCTTGCTATCAGTGGTCTCTAAACTCACTAATTCGGACAACAGGCTCCTAAAAAATTCTTCGTTTTAATTTTGTAAGTTTTCCATTTCCCCTACATCATTGTCGCCCCTCTACATGTATTTAACAATAAAATTGCTATATTAAAATTACATTTTCTTAGTTAAAATTAGAACAAGTGTACTGACAAGATTCACCAGTGCTACTCGAATGAAAAAAAAAAGATATATATATATATATGTGTGTGTGTGTGTTCAATACCTACCAATGTATATTTAAAATCATCTTTCATGAATGCAAGGCCCTATTACATTACAGTTTTCGAAGCAATTACTTTTACATAATTATAACCCGGCTCGATGGCTTTTTCTCTAGGGTGGGGAGAGGGTTGGGAGAGGCCACAAAATTAACACTGAATTATAAATAGAATCGACTAGTTTTCTTTACCGACCAATGGCAGGGAAGGATCTCTAATCGTTGAGGAATGACTAAATTTCTACAGTTCCGATCTCTCCGAAGACCTCCGAAAGTCTCCGAAAAAGAAGGCATGTACTCATTTAGGAATTTTGAACGTGAGGGCTCTAGGCGCCAGCGGAAAAGGCGGTCAGCGGAGTATTGCCTGAGAGCACGTGGGCGAATCACCAACATGGCGGACGGAGAGGACGTCTCGAAGAAAGTCAAAGAAATTAAAGACAAAACCAAAGCTGTTCTAGAAAGCGACACCAATTCAAACTTCATTGTGGACATACTGGAACTATCAGAAACTCAAGACGAGAAAGTTTTGGTAGCATTTGAGAGATCAGCTCATAAAATCTTTACAACCTTTTCGTCCCGTGGAAAGTTACATCGGCAAACAAAAAAAAAGCGAGCAACGAAAGAGGTCAGAGAAGAAACGAGTTCAGATCCCCAAGATGTCTTCAGCTACTGGCTACACGAAAAATATTTGCTTACGTTAAGACGTCTTCTGAATTTACTTCGCATCGGATCGCAGAACGTGAAGGAATTTGCCCTGTGTACCTTGATGAAGTTTCTTGTGGAAGAAGCAAAACAAGTCCAGAAATTTCCTAATGTTCTGTTCAGACAAACTTGCGATGCTTTGTTCGATGGAAAGTACAGCATGAAAGACTGTATCGAAAGATTCGCTGAGTATTTAGAGTATGATGATGTTAGATTTTATGTGCTTAAAAATCTCGGAAAAATTCTTGGAGACACTTCGAATTCCACTGGTAGTCAGGCCCAATATCTTGTGGAAAACGTCTTTGCAATGCTGAATTTGGTAAAAATGAAAGAAAAAGATGAAGAACTGAACAATCTACTCACTGAAATTAAGAGAAGTAAAAAGCGTGGCAGTGACAAAATTGAAAACAATGTTTTGGACTTGAAGCAACACAGGAACGTTTTCACCACTGTCTGGATTGCTTTTCTTGCCCTCCCACTGACGTCAGAAATTCACAAGAAAGTCTTGCTCAACCTTCACAGTGATGTGTTGCCGCATTTGACTGAACCAAAACTGTTAATGGATTTCTTAACCGACTCTTACAACACTGGTGGAGTGACGAGCCTCTTAGCACTCAACAGCCTCTTTGTTCTCATCCACAAACACAACCTGGACTACCCAGACTTTTTCAAGAAGCTGTATGCACTTTTTGAGCCAAACATCTTTTACGTGAAGTACCAAGCAAGGTTCTTTCACTTGGCTGACCTGTTTCTGATGTCAACCCATCTTCCAGCTTATCTGGTTGCAGCCTTTGTCAAGCGGTTGTCGAGGCTTGCTCTGTCTGCTCCCCCATCAGGTGTAATGTTGGTCATACCATTTGTCTGCAATCTGATCAAAAGGCATCCCAGTGTACAAGTCCTTATCCATCGAAAACAAGTAAGTACATGTAGATGTAAGTTTTTTCAAGGAAATTAGATTTATAAACCTTTGGGCCAGCCACTGGTAAGATGTTCTAGCACAGATGTCCCTTTGACTTCATGGAGCTTGAAAAAAAGTAAAATTACATGTGTATAGTAAGTGTATTGTATGCCCAATAGACTGCACAATCTGTTGTTTAGAAAAAGAGAACATTTTCGACATTCCTATCAAGTTATGCATTTAGAAACATGACTTGTAGTTTGGGAGAACAAGGAATGTTACAGGTCATGTTCCCATAGTAATCAAGTTCTCTTTAGCTGCCATTCAAGCAAACTCAACTAGTAGGTATGTTCTCCTATTATGTGAGGATTTATTGATAAAAATGTGCCCAAGATTGGAAAAATTTGAGGAGTACACCCATGGTGAAGATAATTCATCCTCGGAGACCCAGGGGTAGTTAATGGGGGTGAGAGAAAGTCAAAGCGGCAGGGGAAAAAATCAGCAAAGAAAAGTTGGAAAGAAAGTGGAGAGCCCCTGGGGACAGCGTCTTGCAGCTCCAGGTTCCAAATAGTCCTAGGAATGCTGGCCTTTGATTGGGCAGAACAAATTCTTTGTATTATTCTATTCAATTGGCATGCAGCAGGTCCACAGTCTGTTTTGTGTGTTGTAATATGAAGCCTACACAAAAGCAAGTAATTTCCAAACTTTCTTTCGTTTAGACAGGAAAATTGTTGCTTGATGAAGATACAGATGAGAGCACCACCAGTCTATGCCAAGGCGACCCATTTATTGCTGATGAACAAGACCCTGCCAAATGTGATGCCATGAAGAGCTCGCTGTGGGAGCTGAAAACGTTGCAGAGTCATTTCTACCCCACTGTGGCCTCCCTTGTGGAAATGCTGGAGAAGCCACTTGGTGCAGAAGAAACAGACATCTCAGAGTACTTTGATCAAGGGTATGATCAGTTGTTCCAAAAAGAATGCAAAAAGATCACAATACAGAATGCACATTTGGAGTTTCAAGCTCCCAAGGGAATTATTAGTAAAAGGATGTCAGACCACTGGGTTTTGGAGTAGACTGTTCAATTGGTAGAAGTTCATCTTTGTTTCACGGAACACTGTTGTTAGACATTCAAGCAATCTGTTGTGATTTCACAGTGAGTGAATTTGAAAAGCACATGCAAGTAATATACTTTAAAAAGTAATCAGTTAATATAGACTACAAACAGCCTGTCCTCTGCTTAGTCTGCTGAGCAAGACCATAAATAAACCACAAGGGAAAAAAGGCCACATAACGCACTTCTCGTCCTCAGGATTTTGTGTGGCAACACAACAAACTAAGTGAAAGAGGGACTACTCGTAGTCTACAGTGAATGCAACAACCTCTCCAAAGTTGGCGAAGCAATGAAAACAGGGATAAAAGCTCAATTTTCAAAGTGCTTACCTTCTGGGCAAATGACCTTGTGAAGTGCACCACGACTGCATAATTTATACTTTCCCAATAGGTTTTAAACTCCATTGGCCAAGTACAGCTGTAGGTGACTGCTAATTTCCATTCATCCCTGTTGGAAGTGACTATGCTTCACATACTAGCATATGTGTAAGGGCTAGATTTAGCTTTTGTTTTTGTCAACATGCCAAAGTAGGTCACCAAGTGGTAAGGAAATATTTGAGAGGTATTGCTAATTGTCTTTTCTTTTTTTGAGTGGGAGGGGGTAGGGGGAATATTTTTCCTTCTCTTTGGGGAGGGAAAGAATAAGGAATGTTATGTTTCAAAGAAGGGTTCGGCTTATGTTTTCAACGGAGTTTTGCTTCAGATAAATTAGGGTTCGTATTAAAGTACTGCTTGGTAATTTATCAAAATATGGAAACGTTATGAAATACAGAACAATATCTAACACCATCAAAATTCTCATCAATAATCTGTAAAGATTTTGGAAAAATACACTTTGCCACGGTTAATGCCTTTTATGGTCACGTGGTTCCAGCGTTCGTCTCCGATACGTCCCTGAAATGAATTGGCCGTGAAGGCCTGAGAGAAAATCGCACAGGAACTACTGTAGGTAACAAAGTACATACAGAACAGGCTTTCAAGCGTTATAAAAAGTTGGCGCATTTGACAAGAATTTTTACATCTGATAATCTTGAGGCTCCCGTTTTGTGTTCTGGGGTTCGGTGCGTTTGTTCAGATATTTTCGTTTTTTTGGCCTCCTTAATGTTAAGACTTTAATGTTTTCAGGACTTTGTAAACTGTAATGGCTAAGTACTGCATGTTTTACTGACTTTACGTTTGGTACAATGTTTCAACTTTTTATGACAAAATTGTGGGTAGCACATCGAGAAATTGTTTATGTGGATCTAGTGTGTGGACGCTGCATTGCCAGCTGCCTCTAATGAAGTTTAAACCACGCACTTTTTGTTTGAATTCTCAACGATTCCGTTTAGAGTGCTCGATTAAGGGTGCCCTCAAATTACATCCACGTGGGAAGAATCCATGTGCTTCAATAAATAAAGGAAGGAACTGACAAGAAGGTCGTAAACAGGAACTTGAAGAAACTTGATAGTTTCATTTTATTTCCCAGCTTGTCTCATTATTATTCAGTTAAGATAACCTAGCTTTATGATAATGCCAACTACAGGACAATTGTTGTTGAATTAAGAGCTTCTACTGTTAGTTAGTAAGCTAACTTTCTATTGGTTGCTGAAGAATTATACGTCAGTAATTCGCCAGTGAAAACACAACGGCAAAGTTTGTTTAATGACAACCGATCAAGCTCGAGGAAATTTCATTAGCAAAGAAGCTAGTGTTTTTTTCCTGTGAGATTCGTTCATTGCTGTGACGAGAATGCCGTTTTTTCCAATTGGAAATATTTCGGGCGCTTGAAAAATTTTTGCCGTTAGCTTCCGTCTCTTGGAACTGTCTCGTAACGGGCTGTGGACTGAAAAAGAAATATGTGCTTGCATTGGAGGCTTGTAAATGATGAACTAACTGGAAGCAGTGGGAAGATGAGAATTTACTGAAAAGTCCTACAGTGTAAGCTTTCTCGTGCTGTTGCGTGGTTCATATCGAGTTGGATTCGGATAAATTTAATGCTCAAGAGTAGAACTTTAACATGGGGACTTCGCAAAGCACTTGGAGAGTCACAAATAAAGTTCCGAAGCGAAGACAATCAAGTGCGGTGAAGAATGGATCTCTCGTGCGGGGACATAAATTTAAAAGTGAAAGTAATTTACTGGACGAGGTGCGCACAAAAAACGTTCAAACGAATCCTTTGTATCGACATCACGATATATTCGATAACGATTTATTTTTTGAAGAAATCTTGGCCAAGATAGAGCAAGAGGCCGCCAAGTTGTCAAACTCGGATAAACACAGCGATAATCCAAAGGGGTTTGACTCCTTTATGCTGTATTGACAAGTTTGTGGGAAGTTCTCCTTTAAATCCACGCCATCGAGGCAAAATATGGTAATATCATGGTTGCTGTACGTTCCGAACTCCTGCCGAGAAGTGAAATAGTTATATTTTGCTTAATAATGTGAACTTTTTACTACAGATTTTAAAGGCCTGTATTTTATTGCCTCGACTTACTTTCGATTGGGAGCGAAATTTATGTGGAACACGTTGTTACAAATAAAAGAAAATTGCCAGAGAAAATGTCTGACAGCTTATGAAGAACGAGTGCGTGTATGCACATTGTGCGAAGGCTGTGAAAAGACTTATTTGTCAATAATTTTAGTGACAAACTGCTGATAAATTGTCAAGTTATCAGAATTGTTCAGTTTTGCTTAACGATTGCGACAATCTTTAGACTTAGAGACCAGAGAAAACAGATGAACATGAAATATATTCAAAATGTACGATATGTCTTGGCAAAAAAAGCTGTATTTTATAGTCTAGACAGTGCATTAGTTTTGGTTACAGAACTTGGCACCACCTGCCAATAAATTATTCATTCTCGTAATATTTTTTAACATGACAATGCTGTATGGACTTCGGAGTCAGTTCGGAGTCTTTCAATATGGGGTTTATATAATAAAGATTATTCTAACTTTTCTCATTTGTTTATTTTGGCATATTCGTTTGACTTACAAAGTATGGCTGACGCATAGAACTTAGCCTGCCTCCGCACGTGCGTTATAAACAGGTTCTTGTCCAGGATTTAGTTAAATGAAAACGCGGCGATTTTAGCATAATATATCCACTCAGGATTAGAAAAGTTAATGCGAAATCCTCATTTCTTGTCGCCTTCCGCGGTTTTATACGCTGACTTAAACCTTTTTTCTTTTTACCGTAAATCTTCGAATTAGCGCCCGGGGCGCTTATTCAAGGGGGGCGCTTAATCGAGGTGGGCGGGGGGGGAGGGCGCTTATTTAATTTTTCCCAATTCGTGGCCTGACATGATCATTTTTGTAATACATCATCTGCGCGTAAACAACAACATAAGCCGTTTTTCGACATAAAAAGCTGATCCTAAAGTTTAAATCGCGGCACCGTTAGAACTTGTAATTTTTTTTTTTCACAAACTGAAACAAAACTATACATCCTTTGTTGTCTCATTACCCGTCCTCAAAATGGGGGGAGGGGAGCTCGAGGGGGGCGCTTATTCGAGGAGGGGCGCTTGTTTTAAATTTTGGCCAACTGGAGAGGCGCTTATTTGGTAGGAACCTTTCTTTGAAGATCCTCGGTGATGCAGACCATTTCTCAAGTTGCTTTTTTCTTAGTTATTCTATGCTACTTTTCAACGAAAGATCTGAGGATTATGAGAAAGAAATTTGATAGTAATTTTTGGCATCACCCAGTTACCGCTATCTGCAACACTGAGACCCTCAAAGCTACCAATGAAGTTTTTGTGTATCCATGAATGAAGATAGCAAATTGCCCTATTATGCCATGCAAAGATCAAAGTTAGCGATGACGGTGCGGGCGAGCCTTCAAAGTATTTCAAAAACGTTTTGTGAAAGGAAACTGTCCCGCAGGGATTGAGCTTAGCTAAATTTATTTTATGGGGTTTAATCAAAGGTTGGGTACTTTCAATAAACTTGTAAAAATGAAGTTTTCAATGAATGTAAAGTACGAGATAAGAAAAAAAACTCAGCCTGCGTCTTGTCGCCAGGCATTTCCACCTGTTTAGCTGCCAAATCAATAAGCGCGAAGCCTGAAGCGAGTGCTGTCATTCGGTGACGTCATCGTTCGAGGTAATGGTTTGGCTCCTCCCGGCCAAACGAATCTAATAAAACACCGATAAAACACCAGGGAGTCCAGTCCAATAGGTACGAATTCACTACACGAGTAGTCGATTACAAATTTTCTTCCACAACTTGTGCTGCCTTTTCGCTTCTTGTTCATTCGCGCTACTATATTCGGCGACCAGGCGGTACATGTTAAAACCGCAAAACAGTCCGTCTTCTTTCGTTTTTCTCACGAAAGTGTCGATCCGTAAAGCGTAGAGAGCATAGCGCTTGTTCGTCCCGGATCCTTTAGCGTTTCGGAAGCATCGCTTTTTCCCACGAATAACTTGCACTCACAGTCAAAGAAGAACAACCTTTCAATATGGTAGCAGGGAGTGGCCTAATGTGACAGGGACCTGTTCCTGTCGTCAACAGTTAAATTAGTAGAGGTGCTGAAGTAGTTTTAATACATTTGCAATTGAACAAGTTTTTGTCTAGAAAGTTCGAACAAGTTCTTAAGCAGGCTTCTCGAAATCGCGATGGAAAGGATGTATGACACATCCCCTTCCCTCGGGGTGCTAGGAAACATCTAGCATTTGGTCGTGGATTTGCGCCTGATTGACTCACAATTGTTCTTGTGAATTACGTGCAAAAAGCAGTCAGCCATACAAAGAGATAAACACAACTGGCATAACTTGACAAGAAAACATAGCGCAAGTTGCAGGGGTAAACGGGTATGGGGTAGGGGAGGCGAACGGGGAAGGGGTTCCCCCCCCCCCCATCTCCCACGATCCCCTAGTTCCATCCCCGCTCTCCCTCTCTCTCTCTTTCCATCCACTTCCCTCTCGTACACAGGCTAATAAAACAGGCTAGGTGTTTAGTAAGTAATTACGACACCAAAATCACCATATTAATGACATCGGTTTTCTAACAGCTTTCTAATTAGATAAGGGAATCCACCTTCCTTTCCTGTCATGATCAAAGACTATGTACATCTTTTCTTTCTCTGATCCCCTTTTGAGAAATCAGTGTGAAATTGTTATTGCGTCTCGTCGCAAAGGTCAGGCACCAACGTGTTCAATCAACTATTGAAATTATTTCGCTTTAAGCGTTGCATAAAAATGTTAATTCGACGCAATTTGTTGTCATTTCCCAGCAAATTCACGCATTAATAAGACCAACAACCAGACAATGTTTCACGTTCCACGCATTTCAGTTCCATTTAACTCTGTTTGAAAGTTTTCTCAGCCAGTAAGAGAGCCAGATACGTGATACATAAATTTCAAGTTGAATTATCGAATTTCCAAATGCACTTCTCTTTGAAGGTTCAGGAAATTTCTGAAATTTTTTTCGGTCACGCCACTTTGAATTTTTTTTTGTTTTTAGTGGTTCAAAAATATTTTAATTGTCGTTTTGTGGCTTTCTATGCATTGTTTTAACTCTGGATAAATTTCACACAATATTGTGCGACTATTTTATTTCTCCTTGGGATACTTATCACCACATTTATATTTTGCGTGATTAACTGTTTATTTGTTTGTACGTGTTGTTTGTTTTGCCAGTATCATTGTAGTCGTGACATTTGGTGACTCAAACATAGCGTCTGCGCGTTCGCACAGGTTTACCAAACGACATGTTCGTTATGGCAAAGGTACACAAGATGAACAAGACCCCGTAGCTAGCTCTCCGCCTCGCTACGCCTTTTCCTTGAGAGGTAAGAGAAGTTTTCTTTTATTCTAGACTTAAAACTGCTCTGTCTTTGCCTACAGGGGCTTTAGAATTGTGTTGTGTTGTCTCGCGCTACGCTCAGTCCCCAGGTTGTAATTAAGCTTATATTTAGCTTACTGACACAACAAGCTAGGACAAATGCCGTTGTCGTCGATTCGCCGCATGATAAACTGTATTAATCTTTTTGTAAATAACTTTGCACTGCAGTTCTCTGCGTGTTTGGCAAGCGACGGCAATTGTCGGGAACTTTGCATTCCATTTATTTACGTTTCTTCCAAACTACTTCGCGCATAATTCGCTGATGTGATCACATCCGATTATAAACAGCTCATTAATGCAAGTACCTTGTATCTCTAAATGCCACCTGCACACGAACAAAAACTTATTCATTCGTTTTTATAGCGTTTTACTTCGAACGAAAGTGTTTCTTCCGGTTTCTGGGTTTCTTTCGTATGGAAACATACAAATACAAAGGAATTTTGAAGGGACAATAGCTTTTCCTGTCTGATGGACAAAGGAAAAAACAATGATTTCAAAGACGAAAAGCTGTGTAATGAATTAACAAATTATCTATGTCTTCTAACTCAAGTTTTCTCTCCTGCTAGTCTCCTTCAGACGTACATTTACCGATACCATATCATTTCACAAGATATATAATATTTCAGATTTTTTTAACCGGTATGTACCTTGGTAACGCCTTCCTCAAGGTCACGAGTCGCTCTGAAACTGGAAAAGTTAAAATGGTAAACGCTTTGTTTCTCGTCTAGAAACAGCCAAGCCTACGCAACAACCGTTAGTGATTATCAGTTAAATTTCTGGGGTCAGATTTTATAAACATTTTCATGACGTTTCTTTCAGACAGATCTTCTCATAATGTTGTTTGCTTTTGGTATAAAAGTTAAAGTCAAACCGCCTTTAAGTGAATCTAGCTAACCCCCCTGTCAGGGTCGATTAGCGAATGTCAATTATTCTTTTCGTTTATAGTTCATTCATTCTTTAATACAACACCTAAAGCACGAAATAACCTAGCGGTACGTGTTCTCAAAAGATTAGGCTCGTGAGTTCTATTCACTAAAATTCACCCACGGTTTAGGACCAAGTCACAAAACACGTGCGGTAAGTCATAAGACTACAAACATTTGAACATGTGAACGGCATATTGCTTCAAAACACGCTTGTAGCAGCAGGTATGTGGAAGCATTTGTGGAAAATCTCCAATAGCTTGGGGTTTCTTTAGCTGAAAAACCTAGAAAAAATTTTAGTGGAGGTTATAAAATATTACACAACAGTACACCAGGGTCACAGTTCTTTGAGAGCCTATTAACGGTAATCCGCAGGAAGGAAATTCATTGGGTTTGTTTAAAAGTGAGCGTGCTGTTTTTTACTGCTTATTCATATGTTTTTGTTTGAGATGAGTCACTCTGAGTCAAAAGAGAAGGGCAAATAATCACTAGACGCCATTGTTTTAAACTTGCAAAATGAACTGTGATCCCTAAGTCGATGCGACAATTGAGACTGGGTTAGCTTAATCTCTCTTAAGGGACACAGTCTATGTTCTCAATAACGCACGCCATAAGCAAGGCAGATGTTTTCAGTTGGCACGGAGGGCAATCGAAAGTCGATGTTCTTGGTTTTTTTGGCATGCTTTCATTCCTTTAATGGGTTTCAACATTTAAAAATCGACGTTTTTGATGAAGCGAAGAGTGTGGTTTTTGTGTGGTTTTTGAACACCGCCATCTCGAACTAACAAGGAAAACGAGAAAGAGTTCGGTTTCAGATGGCGGGCATTTGACATAATCGACAGTAAGTAACTGAAAAACATAATCAAGGGAAATATTTTTACTTCTTTTTCTTCTTTTATACAATTTTGAGTTCACACACACGTTTTAACGAGCGCTTGCGCTCCTAGGTGTCGCGTGGTTTAATAAAGTATTGTATTGTATCATTGTATTGTATTGAGTTGAAAATAACCGAGTTCGTTGAATGTGGCGTGAAATACCACGTTTACAGCCAATCACCGTGCGAGCAGCATATAAAAGAAAGTTCAAGCAACCACGTATTATTTTGTTTATTATATAAACATATTAATAACGACGTTTTTGAAGATTTTCCGAAGGTTTTCGACCACTTTGCTCAAAAAGTTGTCCGAAGGCCACACGAACGTGTACGAACATTTTCCAGAAATTTCCGAAAATTAACGAAGATTCCCAAAGGAAGACTTCCGAGGAAGTTCTGAAGATGTTTTTATCATACACTCAACAAATTTAAGATGATATCAATCATAACGTCATCGAAATCATCACAGTGAAATTATCGTAATTTTACTTACACACTGTGTTTTATTACAGATTTTCTCGGGGCTGGAAATCCTTCAGTTGTAAAACACTGCAGTTTATATAAATAAAGTACAGTAAAAGAAAGTACACTGTAAGTAAAGGGACCTTTGATATTTACGTTCATACAAAAACAGCCCGGACTAGCTTGAGACCTGAAGACTTCTGAATGATTCAACATCACAAAAACTGGACAACATTATTTTTTTGCATTTTCTTTTGTCTATCTGAACTTGGAAAAGGTAAAGTCGGCGGGGGTAAAGAAGCTAGTAACTTCTGAGATAGTTTCAAAACTTTTGCATAAGTGGTATTTTAGTTCGGAATTTCTCATGGCAGGTACTGCAATTTCTGTAAAAGATTGTTCCTCAAATGTTCGCATTCTGCAATCTTACGATACCTGCATTGCAAACTATTTTATTGATTTATTGGCATGGAAAGTGTACTTACTGCCGTTGACATTTTGGTGTCATTCACAGTTCGGTAGACCTTGTAAACTACCTAGTTGGGAGCAAGTCATTTAGCCATTATTATATGGCTTGTTCTTGTAGCCGATATAACGCGCACTCTGATTGGCTAATTTTAGGGCATTATCTCACGTAATGCCCACGGGCTGATTACGGGCTTGTAAAAACAAAGCAAAAAGCCATATAATAAACAACTTATTAACCTCGAACTTTCGGTCTTCACGGGAAAATCTCAAACCTCGACCTTGTCGTATTGACCTCACTCTCGGTTAATAAGTAGTTAACACTCCATATATTCATTACGCAAGGGTGATAGTACAACATTCAATGCCAATAGTTCGTGAAGCATTTCTTTCTAGTTTTTGTCTCTCCCCAAATTCTCTTTATTTTTTTCTTTATATTTTCCAAGTGGTAAATTTGAGCTAATGTTATAGCAGTCGTTCCGTTGAACTTCCTCATGAGCATCAAATTAAACAGGGTTAGTCTTCGTTTGTTTCTTGTCAAGAGTTTTTGTTATAACGTATGATGTTCGTCTCTATCTCGAATAAGTAGAATTCTACTACAGTAGTATGCTAATACAAACGCTGTAATCTGATTGGCTGAGCCATTGCACACTATCAGCCATTAGTGTTCAGTGGCTTGGTGTGGTCGAAAAAAAACGTTTCCTCGAAGGAAAATTCAGTTAGAATTCTACTAAAACAATTAGATTATTCGCTCTCGATCGCTATGAGGTGATCGTTGATTCGGCCTTCGGCCTCATCAACCATCACCTCAGAAATCTCGAGCTCATAATCTAATTGTTAATTATAATCCATCAACTATTTTCGCTAGCGCGCGATTGTCTAAACGCATCACGTGGCTAAATATTCCCCAGCTAAAACTGGGGCATATCCGAGTGATATTCCCTAATTTTCAAAACTGCGCGTGTTACGAAAAATATTTGAAGGATGATAAACACAATACCCACCATTGGGCACGAAAATATGCTCGGATATTTGTCCTTGGACATTATCTTTTCATCAAAGCTCACAGTTTTCCTCGAGCTTCGCTCTCGGAAAACTGTTCGCTTCTCGGAACAGATAATGACCGCGGACAAATATCCGAGCATATTTTCGCGTCAAATGGAGGCTATTGTTTATATAATTTCTGTCAACAAACTCATTGGCAGTTTCATCGTGTCTACTAAAATCATGTCGAACAATAAACCATTGATAAAATATTACCAAAAGCTGGACGGTTAAAATGAATTGTCTTTTACCACTACATGTATATAAATACTTTTTGCTTAAAATTAAGTCCTTTGTAAGGTGGTCTTAATCACTTTTCGTTTAAATATAAATTTAATTATCGGATATTTTTTGGGCAATTCATTAATTTGTACCCTTTTTATTTACCAGATTTTTAAGTCTGGAAAAGCGTTCTCAAACGACATAAAAAGCAAGAAACAGCATTGATAAGCGAAAGAGAAAACATCTTGTAGATTAAGAAATTCTGAATTTAACATGTTTAACAAGCAACGTTATCTTGAGCCGACCGAACGAATTTGTTATTTTGTTCGAAGCGAAACTTATTTCAGCGGAATGCTGTAGTTTATTGTGTTCCTCAATCGCGCGGAAAACAAACACCTGTGTTTAAGCCAATGAGATCGGTTTTCGCGCCAAAGTATCAGTTCTACTGAACTTTAATTGTTGCCTTAGTTTATATTCCGTTCCTGATCGCATAAATTAGCCAGGCTTGCATATGATTTGCGATTATTATTCTGCTGTCACGGCTTCTCGCTGGTTCTTCATTTGTAAATACAAACTGTTCAATGAAGTTTACACTAATCTAATGGATGACTGGTATTTTGATGAGATTAAGGACGTTAAAATGAACCCGTTTTAATATTAACGAACCCGACTTTCTTATGTGGATGTGTATCGTTCGTTTAAAGCTTCGTAGATGAGATAAAACACTTTGTTATCTCTGTATCACAAACGAATAACATGGCGACATTGGACCTAAAAACGGATCCAAGACCTTCTACGAATGGCGAACCGGCATTCACGCTTTGTACATTTTGTAATAACTCGACAAACGGATTTGAGAAGCGATTATTTGCGACGACACAACCCAAGGGACCGTTTTTCCCGGTGCTAGCCGAGGTGCAAGGCAGGAAAACGACATTGGACGATCTTGGTCGAGCGGTTGTGTGTGTGGCATGTTTCCACCATCTTTTACGACAGTGGAGCAGCTTTGAGCGAAGAGGTGTACCTTTACGAAAGCGAGAGTACAATATCATTTCAGGTATGGGTTTCATGTGATTATGCATGTACAAAATGGCTCCGTCGAAACATTGCGAGTTTTCTTTTATAGTTGAAAGAGTTTCGTTGTCAGGTATTCTGTGAATTGCGCGATTACAGGTTCCGTCTACTCGCAACTGGACGCCTTTGTTTGTAGTCGTTGACCGCAGCTTAAATAATCGATAGTCAAGGAGTATTGTACTCTTTTTGTTGCTGTGGTTGTATGCGTCATTCTGTGCGATACCATATTTATAGACCGCCTCGACTATAAGCTTGATTTCATGATCTACTTCGTAGATATTTCTCGCCAGTTATCGACCCTCCGAAGTATTATTAAATTCTCAAAAACCTAGCTACTTTAAAATCTGTTGTACAAGTGTTTGGATAGAATGAAATAATTTGTCTGAAATCAAGCGTTAGAACACCCACAATGAGCTAATTCACGTGGGAAAAAATCAAGGCTTTGATTAATTTGAGTTGTGCTTCTTTAGTTTTCGATTTTGTTTACCAATTTTGTAATTCATGCGCTATTGACTTTTACTTTGCAAACAAATTCTTAAAAACGTTCATTTCACAAAGCTTTCGCTTTCTTCAAGGATGTCAGACAAGATGCGATATTAAAATCCATATTTGACTTGACTTTTTGTTTAACAAACTTAGCACTTTAAGTGACACTCAGTGCCCGTAGTTTGTAGTTTGTTTTTAATTCATTTCTTGAAGTTACCGCAACTGAAAACCAGCATCAAACACAGAAAGAAAAAAAATTGTTCAAATCTGCTTCTTATTATTTGCATAATTTCCCAGTTGTGAAAAATTGGAAAACCGAATTCAATTAAGGCATTTAATTTTGTGCACGAGTGACTTTTTACTAGCATGTTCTTACATGCATATTATATTAGCGGTGACCCATGAAATTTGCTTAAACATTAATTTGTTCAAAATGATGATTCTCCCTATCGATTTCCACACATATGTTCTTATGTTTATTATGAGAAAATTATGGTTGATCAAGATAGATCCTTACCTGATGCGCTTGCCCACACAAGGGAAGTTTATCTCGTGGCTAGGCCTGGATTGTTTTAAAGCCGGACTAACGCGCGCTAATCTAGGATTACACTTAATCGAGGTCTAATCCTGGATTAGCTGCACCCTAGACTAATCCAGGCCTTCTTAAGCAAACGATTTTAAGGTAATTCAAGCTGTAGCTACTGTCAAGCTAATAGGTGTGAAGAAAATCACGAGTTTAACACGTCTGTCAAGATTAGAAATGAAAACAGCAATTTCATGGCATCATAGGACGTGGGAGTCTAAGAAATGCCTCACACAAGGTGCTCCTCGCAGCGAATACCTCGCGCAGTAGTTCTGGGGTTATTTAAGCTAAACTGTGATTGGCTTAGAATTCCTACGTCACAGAAATCGTTTTCTGGCTCGGGTTCGCAGACGTTATTTTTCGGCGGAACCAAGTGACAGCCGGAAATACGTCTGCGTTCGCAGGCTACCGGTGAGGGGGGTTGGGGTGAGCAGAGAACGAGGAGCATTTTGCTCGAATTGTTTTTCATTTTCTTTTTTCTTTAGCTAAACATGTTAAAGCGCACGTTTTAACTTCTATCCATATCAGATGAATATATCTGGCACTAAAAACTTGATTTAAACGTCAAGAATTATTCGAAATTGTCCGCCTTCAAAGGGGGAGGGGCGGGGTTAACATGAATGTAAGTGAAATTTTAGGAAGTTTAAAGAGGGATTAAAAGGAGAAAAAAATTTTTGGGCACCCCAGGTTGGTGGACAACTGTTTGGTGTACGTCTACTAATTTTAACTTCAAATTCTAATTTTAAAACAATATCAAATCTTCAAAATTTCCTATTTCGATAAATTGTATTAATACTGTGAGAAAAACTATTTATCCCCAACTATACCCAAAATTCACCAAAAAATTTACAAAACAGCCCAAAGCGTAGATATGTGGGATGGGCAGAGAGATTTTTGACTGCTTGAAACGTGAACGAGATATTTGCGTTAAAACCATAATACCCAGCCAAAACGTACGGCCTTCACGTTAACCGCTGCCTTAAGGCCCACGGATATGCTAGTTCATCCCGGAGTATCACATAAAATCTTAGAGATCTGACAAATTTTAGACTGAATAATCATGAATTTACAACTGCGCCAGCTTTAAAAGGATTTCAAGGAGCTTCCGCGCTAGTGTTATTACTAGTGAGGGTGAGACTGGGAGAACTTGAAGGCCCTTGTAAAAACCCTCGCCTAGGCTAGGTGTGACAGTAACAGTTTAACAATGTAGTGCTTTATGAGGCTAAGTTAACTGGCGCACGAGATTCCTATTTTTTGATATTTTTAGTGACGCTTTCAGGGATGACAGACAAAAACCAATGATATTAAGGTAGCTCTAGGTAAAAAGAAATCGTTTTTGTCTTCAAGTTCAACGTGCGTGTCATTGTGATCTATCACCAAGTGGTCAACTATGACAGAACCAATCTGATTGGCCGGTTTTGCAGTAGACCACGATGAGTGTTTACTAAATAATGTTCTTCTTGATTCAAAATACATGCCTTTGACACTCTGTGTTACGGACATGTGGAAGAAATTAGAGAAACAAGATCTTTGTGTCACATACAAATTCCCCTACTCCATACATTTCCATTTGGTGATCAGATCGTTTTCTCTTTCATCATAGTTAATAGGTGGAAATGGTTATGAAATGTGGCAAAGTTCTTTGTTGCATGTTTTTCTCATCTATTTTGTGTGTTGACCCTGCACAAAACCTGGCAAATTACAAAAGGTGGTTATGTGTGCTCATACAACTAACCTTTGCGATTATGTAATTCAGACGTAGTCTATGAGCATAAAACAAAAGATATGCAGGGTCAGCGACCTTCCAACGTAAATCTTAGCCTGTTTGTTTGCTTCTTTGATGTTTACCGGGTTTCTTAACTATTTCACTCTATTAACTACGCTTTCATGTTCCATTTTTCTTGGGAGAAATTAGGTGTTAAAAATTCTTGCTATTACGAACACCCGACTTCACACATTTGTTCTAAAAAGATTCTAAAAGGTTTGCCCTAAGCTCACTCGAAAATAATTTACATAAAAATTAAAACAACCAAATTTGTTGAAAAGTGCACGATATTTTTGTGAACTCATTTGATGCGTGAGTCAAGTTTCCTTCCCGAAATAACTATCTTACTTAACTAAGAGATATTAATTAACATTTCATACGTCAAACTAGGACTTCGCTTTAAGCCTTTCTGTTATGTTAATTTTTTTAAAGTATCTATCAAGGTCACAAATCGATTTCGCACTTAAGGACACAAAACGTGCAATCGTTTTGTTATTGCTCATTATTCTGTGTAACAGTTTGATTCCAAGCCCCTTAGGAGTGGAAAAGTATTTTTTCTTGTGCTATATTTGACGTTCCGTAACAGACCCAGATAACGGCTTTTTCCTACCGGAGTGGACGGCAGCAATAGAACGTTAGTGTGAAGTAGGGTGTAAGCGAGACAAACTAATATCAATGCCAGAACCCGAAACTCGAGTCTCAGCTCGAATCCTGACTTGGTATTTAGGTATCCTTGGTTTAAGTAGGTCAAGAGTGGGAAAGAAAATTGTTAAAAAGGCCTGAATTTCACTGACTATTTAATGCAACAGGCTCTTTAATTACGGAAAACATAATGCATTGGACGCCAATTACGATGAGTCGACAGAAAGTCTAGTCCATGCGATCATCATGATTAAACAATCCTGTTCAAGACATGAGTTTCTTTATCATGTATATTTTATCGGTTTTTTTTCCCTGAAACGTTTTTTTTTTCGTTCCCTGATGTGTTGTTATATCACGGGTTGAAACGATTTTGCAGCATTTTTTCTTGTCTTGAGAACACATTTCATACGATCTATTTCACTTCATAGCTGCCTTTCGCAGAATGTTAAATTATTCAGTGTTGAAAGTATGACATCTTGAAGGTGTCATTTCCCGATGTTAAGCAATTCTTCAGTACAGAACATCTTCATTGGAACATGCAAATGACTGGCGGTATTTCCTTGTCTTACTGTGACACACAATGATGTTTTGACGCATTATGTTTGTCAGTTCTCGTATTCGTCCAATTCCATTTCGCTTTGTGACTGTTATTCATGCCAGCAGCTGTCGAAATGTTTTGGTGTTATTTTAGACTTCCGAAGTGCAGATGACTTACCTTGAATAGTTCAGTAAACTTCTGAGAATGGGCTTAAGATTCAGGAATATCAACGGCTGCAAGAAAACAGAATTTCAGTTTTAGTCGGTAAGTTAACACTAAATCATCGCTCCTTCAAAAATTACAAAGTTTGGATTGCCAAAGTTGAAATGGAAATCCAACACTTAACCATTGTTTAATAATTTACATATCTTGTAGTCCTTCGTTCCTAATCTTGACAAAATGTTCAAGCTTTTCGAAACTTTTGAAACTGTCGACAGTTTTTTTCCTACACACAATATTAGAATAGTTATTAAGTTTTCTGAATGTCGAAGCCTTCTTAGAACAAGATGTATTTATCTCGATTTCTACTTCAGCGTTTCTGCAAACGTTTTCCGCATGAGTTTCTGCCAGGTTTGCCTCAAAGTTCAAAACTAACGAGAGAGTCGGATTTATTTTGTGTAATCGAACGAACTACTTGCATGATTTTTCAGCACTGGAAAGTAAAACCTCTTCAAAAGACACATTCGTATTCCTTCATATTTTAAACATAATTTAGGTTAATATATACGGAGAGTGCTTGTTGCGGAACTTGCATGTAATTTAAATGCTGGTGTTTTCCTTAACACTTGAAATTGATAAGTTTTATTGGCCTACATTTAAATGACACTTTTGTCAAGTTTTGGGCCCTGTGTTCTAAGAGAACGGGAACTTGAGAACTTTTGCATCTTTCGGTAGCTCAAAGAAGGCGAGAACCCCATGTATAATTTATTTGGCTTCATGATTATTTCAGGCTAATCATAGTTTATCAAATAGGTGTTGGTGCTAAAATATTTTTCTCACGATAAGAGTTGGTTTGTCGGCAAAAACCTAAGAATTCGTCAGAAAACAAAAACATATTCAACAACCGCACGAAGGAGGCTAAAGTCTGCTAAAGTCTGCTGAAGTCTGCTTGCTACGGGTGATCAAGTGTTATTCGGATCCTGTCAAGGTTTTCGTGCATTATGTACGGTGAACACTAAACACCTGAACAAACTTTTAGAAGCAAATTCAGGAAGCCTAAATATGGTCATGTTAAACCTGGTTTTTGGCTAAATATAGGTCTCACTTGAGACTCTAGAAAACACGACGCCACTACCCGAAGCCTGAATCGTATACTAGTTTTATACTGTAAACAAATCTTGCAGACAGCCTGAGGTAACCAACGTTTAGAGGTGGTCAAACAACTGTCACCGTTGAAACTTCGGTCAATTTTCTTAAACACCATCTAACATTCGTTTAAACAATGATCTACAATGGTTCATCGATTCAACTTAGTGCCCCGGGCGCAAATTTCCTTTTCGTAGCTCAGGGAAGGGTGCTTATTGGAAAGGGGGCACTTGTTCAATATAAACATCAGAATGTGGTAAGTGAAGAATTGTAGCAATAGGGTTCTCCTAGTCATAACAACGTTCTCTTGTTTATTCCAAGTTTACACGCTCGATATTACGTTCAGAGAAAAAAGTACACTACATGATTCCTTTGTCTAGTCAGGTTAATGGTTGGCATAAGAATAAAGGAGGCACAATTCAAATGTAACTAGAGTGCGATTCGATTTATTTCGGATACACACGCCGACACCTGTTTCAACGTATATTAATCAACGTAAAGATCTTCGAGAGAGTCACGACCTAGACTGACCAAATATGCATGAACAATTCAACATCTAAAAGAGGGGCAGAGGGAAGCTGGAATGCCTACTTTATGACATGCTACTAATCATAAAGGAAAAGAGACCAACTTTTAACACACGAGCGGACTCCATTCGTTCAAAACTTTTCTTGACTCTTTAACACCTAAACTAATATATAATATTCCTTTTTAAGTGTAATAATAAAGGTATAAATACACGCAATGTGATACCGGAATTTTTGGCAATTGCGCTAATAGAAAGCACCCTTAATTACTGCTTACAATTCTAATCTTTAACTTCCTTCATTTCAGACGATCGTGTTAACAACTATCAAGTCCGGCGTGAAGAGGAGATACGTAAAGAAACTGAACATAAGATAAAAGAAATCCAGGATCGCGAGGAAAGAATTCGACTTGAAGCTGAGGAAAGGATCGAAAAATATCGACAGCGTCAAGCGGAGATTCGACGGGAGGCTGAGAAAAAGCTGCTCGAGGAACAGGCCAAAGCTGAGGAGTTAAAAAAGAAGACTTCGTCGAAGCTTAAGGAGGAGCATCAGCGAGAGGAAGAGTTAAGACGACAGGCGGAGGAACGCATTCGGGAGGAAAAGGAGAAACGAGAATACATTCGACAAGAAGCGGAAAGACTTCTGCGGGAAGAGAAGTTATTGGAAGCCCAGAGGAGTAATCAGGATTCCGTATCTTCAGTTCCTGAGATTATTACAAGGTATAGGACAGAAGTCATCATCCCATCTCCTGAGAGGGAAAACGCTCCTTTGAAGGAAATTACAGATCAAACGGAACCTGAAGACATGGAGGGTGCTACTGAAAAAGAACGGCAAGCTAGGGGCCAGAGGCGCAAGATGATGGTGTATGATCCGGAGACGGGTTGCTATAGGAAAGCTCAAGACGACGATAAGGAAAATACTTTGGTTGAGACTAAAACTGAGAAAGTGGAGTATCGTTTTCATCTTCGTTCAGACGAAAAACCTCGTAAAACCACAGAAGCTAAAGATGCTTCGTCTAAACCTGACAAGGCTTCAGAAGATGTCACGGTTTCGATGGAAGCAGTAGAGTATAGTACGGAACAGACTATTGTGTTGAATGGCAAAGAAAGGTCAAGAAGCCAAGGCCGTGAAGGCGACGCCAGAGGTGAAGAGGAGGACATTAAGAGAGCTGGCGACATTATGAAAGCAAAGTTTGAAGAGGGTCGAAACCGATTCGAGCAGGAACCCGTTGAAAGGAAACGGAGTGACTCGTCCAGGCATAGAACGACAAGATCAACATCTGATGATTCCTTGGAAGAGAAGATCAAAGAAATGGAGAAGAGAAGAGAGCGGTTGCTTCTACGAGGACTGTCATCAGAAGCAATGGAAATCCAAGGTCGGAGACCCTCTGAGGAAAAGAAGGATCTTTCTCCAAAAGTCGAGAGTCCGAGAGATGGGTCGAAGAGTCCAGTGGATGAGACTACGAAGAGGCAAAGAAGTCGAAGCGAACGTAACAAACGGCGTTTAACAGCCGAGGAGTTGAGTTTAAAGAGGTCTCCTGGAAGCGAAGAGGATTTATCCACTCGCACGTCGGGCGCAGATGCCGGGAAAGTTCCAAAGACAGATCCACAAATTGAAGAGAGGCAAACAGAAACGAGGAAGGAAAGTTTCACGTTCCAGTTGAAAAAAGGCGATAAACCAGAGATACCAGACGAAGAGGTTTTCATGATGACGCAAGTGAAACCAGTTGAAGCTTCCGCAGACCTGATGAACTGGGATGATTCAACAGATGGGTCCGTCCCTGAGAAGGAACCGACTCCTAGTCCAAGGTTCAGGAAGAGGGCAAACAGCGCTGAAGGAGAGATGTTCCCCAGACCTATGAAGCTTGTTGAGATCGAGGCCCCCATTACAGTTACTCAGAAAGGAGAAGTGGAGAGTGAACCAGTTTTGACAGCAAACCTTCTTGACCTTGATGAGGTAAGGAATTCTCCTTAAGAAGTCATTTTCCCTATAGATATCCCGTACACTGTAAGTTTATAATGGCAGTCCCCACCACTGGACAATTTGAAACTTCTTTTGGCTTTTCTGTTAGTAACGAGTTCAACTGGGCATGTTATGAGAATTTAGGACTAGAACTCAACATAGACACTTTGACTTGAAACCAAATTCTATTAGGGTAGATTTCGTAGTAGACCATCTTCGTAGTTGTGAACGAGTTATACCACAATAACGTTGTCTTTTACTTCTCTTTGTACATCGCTGGAAATTTCTTTGTTCACATTCAAGAAAATGTACCCTGGTTTTCAAAACTAGTTGGTAAGTTCTCTACCTGCATTTGCTTGCAAACTCTGTCACACTCATTTCTGACACGTTTTGTGCACGTACAGAGAATTAAAAGACAAAATAAGCAGATTCAATGATCATAAAGATCGTAAACGGAAGGTTCCAGCATTATGCAGAAGAAATGCTCTTTACATGTTAAATAGGTATGATTCCTGGTCACTTTTCGTTATTTTTCAACGTTTCAAGTATTTCTACCAAAAGTATACCCTAGTTTTGGGTTAATGCTGATGAAACTCGCAGTTCCTGGAAGATTGTCGAGTTCAAGCCATTTACACCTCCGAGGTTTGCTTTTGTCCAATAAAATGCAGTTTCAATTAACGTCAGTTAGTTTAAAACAATAAGAGTCTAAATTTGATGCATGTTTAATCCCTTACTGGTATCGGTTTATCTACATAACCGTTGAGCTTATGCCACTACATACGTTTACATCTGTCGAATCCTTAACTCTACATCGTAGCAGTACAGTTGTAAATTGTGCTGTCTTTGTGCAATCTTCTTTATACACCAGCCTACAAGCATGTCATCCGCGCCAGCCATCGAGCCCATCTTAACATGGGACAGCCGAACTCGTGCTAGCAACAACGCAGAGGAAGATCGAAGACGCCGAGAGATCGAACACGAAGAGAGAAAGCGAAGGATCGAGGAAAACCAGCGACGAGCGGCCAAAGAACTCAAGGCTAAGAAACAATCCGAAAGCGACGCAAAGCCACAGAGCGACGAACCTGTCCGAGAAATGACAATGAAGGAGAAGAGGCGTTCGTTAGTGGATATGTGGGAATCGTTCTCTGAGCCACAAACGAATGTCATGTCGTTTGAAGAGGACGAAGACATGCCTGAGAGCAGTACAACCATAATACGAGAAAAAAGGACTGTTTTGGTGAGTGAAAATGAACGTAATATGTTAATTTTGTTTTAATTACCTGAATCGAAGTTGTTTGTGGCTGAAACAAAAGTTGTAAAATTCGCCAAGGACGTATAGTTTGAATGATAAGGCTTGACATGGAGCAAACCTGAGATTTTTCAAAACTTTACAAACTTTTCAAAAGAGCAAGAATTTTGTTTTACTTTTCATCATAAGCAACGCACTTTGTATAGTATATTTCTTTTGTCCTAATTTCAAACTTTTTGCGGTCTCTTCTTCTTTTGTTTCCATACTCCACAATTAAGTTTGCGTCGTAAAATCTGACGGACAGCTTGTACGCGATTTGGTATTGATGAGTTGGTAACATTATACCACAACAAATTTGAGAGGGTCTTTAAAGACCGTTAATTTTACCCTGCACTGATCAACGTTCAATTTCTCGTTTAAACATTACAGAATCAACTAATTGGTTATCTGCAAACGGGCTAGCACTTCGTAATTACTAATGTTTTTGCAATGACGAAGACTAGAAGAACTATTTGACCACTTCACAGGTTTCAAGTCAACGCGGATGAAAATAAGGCTTAGTTTTGCAGCTCGAAATATTTGTCTGTTTTGTTCCTAAGTAGCCCAGATTTTTGTCTATAGTCTAGGTTTTCCCTAGAGACCCAAACATAAACAAACTGCAAAATACTTTAACTGCGTTATTACCATCCAAAAAATTCTAGATTCACGTTTTCATGGCAGACACAAATAATTGATATTTGCATGGCAACTTAACAGGAAAGAGTCTTGTTTTAGTCTCGTAAATGACTTCTTGGGAAATAAGAATATGTGGACCCGTGTGAACTCATTCCTTTTGAACGAAGCTTTTCAGTGTCAGACATTCCGTAACCAGGTCAATGTTTTGGAATATTTCAATTTATGCCGAAGTATTTACAAAGCATAAAATTATGTTTATCTTTGTCAGTCTTAACTGTTAAAAGTGTTTGTATTGTTTGACATTTTTCCATCTCATATTTGGAACTATTAAAAGCCGATCAGTTATGTTCTTCAGTCGACTTTTTGCCGCTTTGATTCCACACATTTTCCAGGCTTTAAAGTTCTGTGCATATTCAAATTCTACCTTCTTTGTTTACCGATTATATTGACAAATACACGGTCTGGAGACTGTCTATTCAAATCAACGTCAAGTTGTTGAAGTAATTTAGATGGCCTTCTGTGTTACACTGCTAGTTAATTTTTCGCTAGTGGTCTCTCAAGCAATAATTGATATCACCTGGTCTACTCGCTTGTATTCCTTGAGAGTCTCTCGAGCAAATTTACATAGCAAGCATGTTTATGGGCTTTAACAGTGCAGAACGTGCACTTCGTTAGCTGAGCATTTGTGGCCGATCGCTTACCGAACGTAATTGTTAATGTAGTCGACAAATATTCCATTTTAGTTCGATCCTTTGAAAGATAAAGACAACGAAGAAGCCATGGAGGTCGGTGATATCGAGGTTATCACCTCGACAACACCGTCTGTTGAAGCAGAGACGAATACAAACCTAACCGAGGAAGAACAGCGATGGGAAAGCGCTGGACATTTCCAGCCAGGGCGACTTCAGAAAACTGTATTTCACAACCTGTCTGAGACGCAACCCGAGCAACCTAAAGCTAAGCCTAGAACGAAAGTCGGAAGTCGCTACGACTGGATGAAAGGAGAGACTTCGGACGATCAAGCTGCTTTGGTACCCACGAAACTTAAAATCGATTGGCAGAACAGCGCGGCAGCCGATGAAAAATTAAGGTGAGAAAACTTAGATTTCTTTCCTCGGGCAATTTGAGGCAAATTCGTTCCTTGTTGAACCGAAAATGCAGCATATAAGGTGGTGATCACATATTCAATCGCATCCAATTTTTTTCTCTCGTTTTGATTGTACTGTAGCTTCCTTGTCAATTGTTTTGCTTTGCTGTATCGCTAGGTATTACTCGCCATCTTTGTCTTGAAAAGATTTCGAGGCCAATATATATCCCAAAAAACAGTCTGTCAATTCAAACGACACGTAGTGTTAGTTCAGGGATTAAAAGCGTGAATTCCTGAGTCGAGTTGAGGTTTTGAGTTTCACACCTTTCTAAAGAATAAGTAGCTAAAATATCAACGTCTAAAACGTGCCAAATGGAGGAAAAAGTTGCTAAAAATAAACCTAACGGTTGCATGAGTGTTTAATATAAACTATTTTAATACGAGGGTCTTTTAACCTCCTTAGAGGATAATTACCATAAAATCATTGAACTAATATAGTGAAGTTTTATCTCATATCAGTCGTTCTGCAGAGTGTTGTAAATTTTTCGCGTTACTATGTGCCACGGTCTTTAACAGCTGTGTGTTGACAGCTACATTTATTTTTTTTTTTCTGTCCAGTGGCCGGTAATTATTGCTGCGAGAGTAAGAAAGTTATCCGCGAATTGTCACGTCGTCTGTCACGCTGTTTGTTGTCACGCAGTCGTTGACCAAAACACAGTCTGCCTACGACTAACACGTGACATTATGCTGTTGGCGATTGCGTTACAATTTTAGCCGTTTACATGCTTCGAAAATTGCTCTAAATGCCATGTGTAGAAAATAATTTAAATAAAAGTGACTTGCCTTATGTTTGTATTGCGTTATTTTGATATCACTGTGTTCCTGGAGGCGGTTTAAGTCCACAGAGATACCATAATAACGCAGTAAAAACATAAGGTAAGCCACTTTTATTTAAATTATGTTCTACGCGTAGCATTAAGAGCAATTTTCGAAGCATTCTCATACATTGTCTTGTAAACGGCTAAAATTGTAACGCAATCGCCAACAGCATATTGTCACATATTAATCGTATTCAGCGTCTGGGCCGCCTGCGACCGAACTCGCCCAAATGACCGTTTTGCAGTCTCAAATAAGCAACTCGTTTTCCCCAGGCTGCAAACAGAACTGCCTATTTTTTTCTTCTTTTTTTGTACCGTGACAACATTTTGATAACATGATTCAAACATTGCTATGAGGTTAAAATAACAGTTAAACATTGAATTTATTTCGATCTAAAAAGAGATATTACGCAATTTGATCACTATTCAATAGACAGTTTCACAGTTGTCTGCTCAGTGACCTGGCCTTTGAATGGCAGCAAGGCTGGCGTTGACCTTGTTTTGATACAGACCTTACTGTTTTTGTTGTGTAAATCAAGTTGTTTTAATGCTAACTAGTTTGCATTTAAATGAGAAAAGCAGAGAGGTTTGTATCAAAGCAAGATCACATTCAGCCTCGCTGCCATTCAAAGGCTAGGTAACTAAGTACACAGCTATAAAATGGCCTACTGTATTAACTTTCTGCTTTATGCCATGATGACAACGAAACTCCGTCTTTTTTTTTCCAAAGTTAATCTTATTATAAATTTAATTGATTTTCTTTTACCTTTTTGCAGCAACGGTCAAGCTAAAGAACGTTCACCTGAGGTAACTTTAGCTTCTTGTCTGTTTGTGTTCATACAGTGAACGAATTTGATCATCTCAGTTATTTTATGTGTTAGATAACCTACCTCGATACCAGGAGGATTGGTAACCTGCGAGCTAGCTCTCTTAAGTAGAGCTTGTCCCAAGGCAAGAGTTTTAGGGGTGGGCTGGGAGAAAATAAAGGGAAACGCAAAGGGAGGGGATTCCCCACTGAATACTCGTGGGCTAGTGCAAGTGAAATACAAGCAATGCAAGTCAAGTTATAGCAGTTTTGTTGACAGCAGATTCACATACAAACATTTTGCATCAAGTTTGTACCTCTTTGAAAAAAATGGCGGGAAAATCTGCGGACTGCATGCTTATTCAATTTTCAACGTTGTTCACACTTTTTTCTTTTTTCCACTCCAGTTATGGGAACGAGAAACCCTGGAAAAAGGTGTTTCCATTTCCTGGTGCAAAAGGCCTTTTACGAGTTGCCTTGTGCCTCTGTTTCAAAACGAGTCCTAGTGCAAAGCCTTTCATATCAAAATGAGTTTGATTTACGTGAAAATGAACGTGAAGTTGGAACACATTTTCAAAGGAATTGTTTCGCTCGAAGACTCGTTGTCACACGGACAAATGGTAACTATGACGTATTAGTTATATTTATCTTTTGCTTGCCCTTTAGCCAATCCAGATGGAGATCAAAACTGAGAGCCGTGATGTTAAAAGTAGCAGCGAGAGCGAAACTGAAAGTGAAAAGGAGAATGATAGTGAAAGTGAAAGTAAAAGCGAAGAAGAGAGATTGCCTCGAGTGGACACAGATGAAGTTTACAAACTAACCGAAGAGGAGAAGCAGTGGGAACTTGCAGGGCATTTCCAGCCCAAAAAGCTGAATATAGCCCTCATGGCTGGCTTTCAACAAGCACCGGCTGATGTAGAAGAGAAACCAGCGCCTAAGAGAACACAGACGACCTCTGTGTCAGCTAAATTGAAAGTTAAGGAACCTGAGAAGGAAGAGCTTGAAATTGAAGATATTAGGTAAGAGCTTCTTTTGTTATGAGTGCATGTGTTTATGGTTACATTTGAACTACCAGGCCATAGTTATTAGTGAGAAATGGTTATGAAACCCGATTAAGTTCTTTGTTGTATGTTTTTGTTCGCTTTTTTCACCTTGACCGTGCACAAAACACAATAGTTGTTTACATCAGACTGACGAACTAACCAATAGAAACGCTCTGGTTACGTACTTCATGCGTCGTGTATGAGCGCAAAAAAGAAAATTGTGCACAGTCGTAGACCTTCCAACATATATCTAGCTGTCTTTGTTTGCTCCTTTGATGTTTGCAGGGCTTCGTAACCATTCCCCTCTATTAACTATGGGCAGGCTAAAAAAAATATTTAAATCTGAAAGAGCCTCATTATATGAATAGGTTGTGCATGAGAAAAACCAAATAGGACGCAACAGCCAATGGAAAAGTTAAAGCGAAATTAAAATGGTTTACACGCTATGGTCAGAGTTTGTATTTGTATTTCTAGCAGTGTAAGGAAAAAAACGTACCAAGTTTTATATTTTGTTTTCTTTGCAGTCCTGTGAGCGAAGTAAAGACCGAAACAGAGGTAAGGAAAAGCCCAACTGTGTATTTGGATTGTGTCATGCATGTCATGATCATTCAATTAAAGAAGGGATTCTATGGTAACGCTTTCACCTTGTGTAGCTGTAACGTAGCCAGATGCTGCATAAATGTGCGCTAGCGCCGGCTGTCCCCTTGCTGCTTAGTAACGCAAGAGAGCAAATAAAATAAATCAGCATGTGCCATTTGCGCTTGAGCGTTAGACAAAGCACGATACTCTTAAACATATCTTACAACAACAAAACAGACTACAAGTTACTCTTTGACTCCATTGTGAGTCAGTCTGGTAGTTGATGCCCCTTACTATTCCATTTGCAATACGAGTTTGCACCTTTCGGCTACTAGTAATAAACACATACGTTCCAGACACTTGACTTCACAAAAAAAAAAAAACGATTTTACGCTTACTCCCTACATCGTTCACTGTGCGCTGTGTGCATACTTTCGTCACGGCTCAATATCTAGCATGGCTTTGTACCAATCAGTTCACTCTTTCCCTTGATGTGTCTGCATTGTGCGCCTGCTTAATGCATGGCTCAATATCTTGCATGGCTGTGCACCAATCAGCTTACTCTTTCCCTTGTTCTGCATGCGCTGTGCACTGCCTAATGCATGGCTCAATATTTAGCATGGCTGTTCACCATTCAACTACTCTCTCTCTTGTTCTGCATGCGCTGTGCGCCTGCTTACTGCATGGCTCAGTATCTTGCATGGCTGTGCACCAATCAACTTTTGCTCTTGTTCTGCATGTGCTGTGCGCCTGCTTACTGCATGACTCAATATCTTCCATGGCTGTGCACCAATCAACTTTTCCCCTTGTTCTGCATGCGCTGTGCACCTGCTTACAGTATGACTTAATATCTAGCATTGCTGTGCACCAGTCAGCTTACTCTTATCCTTGTTCTGTTTGCTGTAGGCCTGCTTACTAAATTGCTCTGCACCTTAATCAGTTTAGCCTTTGCCGTGCTCTTCTTTCGCTATGCATCTAATTCCTGCATGGCTCAATATCTGGCATGGTTATCCCTGGGGGAGCAGAAAACATACGCACTACATGGATAGCTAAACTATATTCATCACTTGTAGCCTGACACCTCAGTGCTTTACACCTACACGTACGAAGAGGAAAGTGAAGATGACGAAATTCCTGGATGGAGGAAAGTGGAGGAGCAAAGAAGACAACAAGAAAGGGAAGAGATTGAAAGAGCAAAATTAGAAGAAAAAAGACGATTGGAACGTGAGGCCCTGGAGGAAGATCAACAAGAGGAAGGCGATTCAAGCGATGATGAATTTGAAGCGAAAGTGCGCACAAAGGAGATAAGAAGGATAAATCCCAATCTCTTGGGTCAGTTTTTGAGAGAGCCAGCGAAAGAACCAGAAAAGCCTCACAAGTCGATGAAACCTAAGGAGCAGAAAGTTGACAGAGCCAGTGTCCAGGTGTCCGAATCAGCACCTGTTGTCGACAGCCATTTCGATGAAATAGAAAAAGAACGAGAAGTGGAGGATGAATACGAAGAGAAAGTTAAGAGTAAGCAAATTAGAAAGTTGAAGCTTGATACCTTGCCTTTCCTGCAAACACAGGAACAAGATACTGTCCCTGTACCACACAGGGACGTTCCTCGTGCGTCTAGAATTGCTGTCCAAGAAGAACTTTATATTCAGAATGTGCAGCCTACCAACGTGGAATCAGCGCCGAGAAACGAGTGGGAAGAGGAACAAGATGAGGTATTCATTTGTCGTACCACGCATGCTACGGTCCGTAACAATACATACGAACACAATCATTCGTTTACGTTAAGCTGCGTGAAGATAACCGCCTTTCATTACGTGTAGTGTTTTCTCATAATTCTTAGATTCGCCCATAATTATCTTTGAGGAGCCGGATTACAAAGGCATGGCAATGACGATTCGTTGTAGTTTATGCAACAAAAGTCTGCTTACCTTATAATCGTGTTGTTCTAAATGTATCACTGTATCACAAAGCACTTTTCAGTAACGACGAAACCTCTAAACAACGTGCAACTTTCGCAGCCAGAACACTCGGCAACTACACAAGGACAATTACTCACGGTATACCAGATATTGCCATGATCGATTACAAAATACTATTGATACATATATGCCATGACTACCTCATCTACATCTACATCTACATGAGATAGGGTTCTGCAAAGTAATACACCTATCACTTCAAGACTTAAGGATACAAAGGGGCCGGGCGAGATCAATCTCTTAATAATATAAGGTACCGGAGTAAATTAATAGTTTAATGTAAAAAACAAAAAAAAAACGTCCTTATGTTTAGTCATTTTGACATGCTGGTGTGAAAGTTGTTAAGGTTATCAAACTGACATTATCTAACAAATGTTTAATTGTTTTCGTTTCAGCCCGAAATCAATGCTTATGGAGCAACCACCCTGGAGAGGTATGACGATGAAAGTGAAGACGATGATGATGTCCCTGAGTGGCGCAAAATGGAAGAAAGACGAAAACAACAGGAGCAGGAAGAAATTGCACGTGCAAGATTGGAAGAGCAAAGACGGCTGGAACGAGAAGCTCAGGAAGCCGAAGAAGAGGACGACACGGATTCCGTCGATGATGAATTCGAAGCAAAGGTTCGAACGAAAGAGATTCGAAGAATTAATCCCAATCTACTGGTTCAATTCATGAGTGAAAACAGAGAAGAGGTTCCCATCACAAGAAGGCCCAAGAAAGAAACTTTAGAAACTCAACGAGTGTTGGTAACAGAGACGGCACCCAGGAATGAAAACGATCTTGAAGATTCCAAGGGAAAAGATGTTGATGATGATGACGATGATGAATTTGAGCTGAAAGTGAAAAAAGGTCAGGTCAATAAGCTGGTTCTTGACAACAGTCCTTTCTTGCAACAGCAAAAGAGAGAAGACGTCCCAGTGGCCAGAACACGGTCAGATGCAGAAAAGAACAGGAAGGAATCCAAAAAGGAATCAAGGACATCTGTGGTTCAAGAAGATGAACTTGTTCAGGTTGTCCATGATGAGGTCGTTGAATCCCAACCTGACATGATTTTCCAAGGAGGAGAGGAAGATGAAGGATACGAAGTGAAAATTAAATCGAAGGATGTCAGGAGATTGAGCCAAAATCAGTTCTTCTTCCTTCGAAAGCAAGAGGAAGAAGAGCGAAAGAGACTTCAAGAAGAGGAACGCAGGCGTATCGAGCGTGAGGAGCGGGAATTACTCAAAAAAGAGGAAGAGCGTCGAAGACGACTGGAAGCCGAGGCCCGGGCCAGGGAAGAAGAAAGGATCCGTCGAGAAGAGGAGACGAGAAAGAGGGAAGAAGAGGAGAGAGCTCGTAAGGAAGAAGAAAAGAGGCGTCGGCTTGAGGAAGCTGAACGACTCAGACAAGAAGAGGAAGAGCGGTTACGAAAGGAGGAGGAAGAAGAGCTGATGCGTTTGGAAGAAATGCGTAGGCAGAAACAAGCAGCAAAATTGAAATTCGAATCTGGTTCCTTCGATGGTGTTCCTGTCAGCCGCACTGAGAATGATATCTACAGCGTGGGGCGTCTTGATACAAACAAGCTGTTGCAGTTCCAGCAGGGTCCGAGGGAAGAACCAGAGCTGAAGTCAAGGCCGCGGGTGGAGCAGAAGAAGACAGAAGAATACAAGTTACCGGAACCGGAAGTCGAAACTGTCCAGATGGCGTCTGTTGATTTGATTGAAAGCAGTCCTTACGAGGAGGATTTAGAAAGGCGTCCAACAGAGGACGAGATGTACGAAGAAAAGCGAAAGAGTGTGGGTAAGCTTGACAGGGAGTGGTATATAAAGCAACAACAAAGACAAGCGGAAGAAAACGAGCGACGAGCTAAAGAATTAGAAGAACGGAGACTAAGAGAAGAGCGGAATGAGATGTTGAGAATTAAGGGCGAGGGTCCACAGCGACGGGAAGATGATGATTCCAGAGGATTGCTTGTCACGGAAGAAGGCTTAAATATGGACACAGATGAAGCAGATAGCGACAAACCCAAGAATGTTGGAAAGCTAAACTACCAACAGTTCTCCATGTTCCAGAAGGAAGGATCAGTCGTTCCAAAAGCGCAACCACGCAAAAGGGCCCCAGAGGTGGTGCAAGAAGTTGTAAGTGTTCAAAGTCAGCAGGATGTGGAGAGTGCGCCTGTTAATATGGACGAGTCTGATGCTTACCGCGGAGGGCCCCATATGACGCAGGAAGACTCTGACTACGAGAAACGGATCAACACAGGCAAGCGACTTGATGTAGATAGGTTCCTGAATGCCAGGTCGCAAGAGGCTGTCGAGAGAACGGAACGTGCGAAACGAATGGCAGAGGAGAGGAAGCGGCAGGAGGAAGAAGAGCTGGCCAAGTTGAGATTCGAGGAACGCAGGAGGATGGAAGCGGAGGAGGGCTCGGACTATGTTGAAGAAAGTGGTGGTAGTCAGGTAAGAGATTTCAGGAGCAAATCAGCGTCTTCAACAGAGTCAGATTCTGAAAGGCACAGAAGAATACCCATCGAAAGAGAACCATCAAGACTCAAAGATTCTGATGCAGACACAGACAGAATGGACAAAGGTGTTAGTGTTGGTCGTTTGCCACAAGAACTTCGTTCGCAATTTGAGGGGGGGAAAAAGAGAGCCGATTCAGATTCTCGTCGAAAGTCAAACAAAACCAAAGGCTCAAGATCATCTTCAAAGAACTCGATGGAAAGTGCTCACAGTACCTCTACTGATAGTGTGTCAGATGTCCCACATGATAAGGAGATGAACGGTGGTGTTAGCCCCAAGGACCAGTCACTGGAGACGAAATATTCTATAGACAGGTAAATACCACAAAATGATGAATATGGTAAGTCACCGTTTTACATTTTCAAACACATGACTGATCATCGGAATTATGTACACAATTTAAAGGAGCTCAGTCACGGCATTTTGAGCTATTTTGGCCACGTAGAAAATAAGCTTAAAATGGAAGGAAACCTGAAAGTAGCAGTTTATTAAGAACGAAAAACACCAGAGAGATAATAATAAACCATAAAGAAACAAGCATACTGAAGGATGCAGAAGATTGACACGGATTACAAACGACGAACTTGAAAAATTTAGGCCATGTTCTTCCTTTTCAGAATGCGCAAAGTGACGTAGTTCCTTTAAGCAGCTGTGAAAAAGTCTAGAAAATTCAGTCTTGAATGAGATGTTTACCATTTAGCCAAAACCCTTGGTAATTTCGGCTGGAACACAAACGGAACAGTTATTTATTGAGGCTGGAAATTTTGGACTCTTGGGATCATAAATCACTGAATCATGAACTATTTCGTTTGTTTCGGTTGTTGATTTGTGAAAACGCTCTCAAGTGGCAAACGCCCATTGTGTGTCATTTGTGGCCTGCAGTGCAGGCGTTATTTTGGAACGGAACGCCCGATAAACTAGAGTTTGAAACCACCATCTTGGATTGTAATCGATGCCGCCATCTTGGATTGTCATTGGATTCTTGACCAGTAGAGGGTTGGCGCAGGGGATGGGGGAGAGGGGAAATCCAAGATGGCGGCCTAATACAAAAATGTGCACTCGCGCGCCCAAAATACGCCTGCAGGCAAGCCATGTAAAACAAACTTTCTTTATGGAGTTAATTTGAAAGGTAATAAAAGAGAATGATTGTTGGTAGGATCCAACTTGTGTTCTACAGTAAAACGCTGTCAAAATGGTGAGAGGTAAACTTGCATTTAACATAAATGGGGGGGGATTCTCCTTAACTGTAGTCTTGAGCATAGCAGAAACATTACTTTGCACCCCCGAAGTAGAAATTTAATAGCCTTTGTTTTTTGTAGGACGGAGGAATATAAAGAAACGCAAGAAGAAGATAAACCAATTGAAGTATGTATAACTTATGTTACGACCGTACCTCGGCAAGAAATCTTCCTTTCCCTCTATTTAGACAGTGAGAATGTTATTATCGGCTTTCAAGATTCAGTGTAAAAGTAATAAAGGAGAAGCTTTCAAAATAGAAGTTCGGCTGGGAGTGAGATTTACTAGAAACTCAACTTTCTAAAGAGAGGGAGAGAGGCGTCTATGTAGAAGTGGATTTAAAAGAGAGTGGAAGCTTTAGAGCTTTTGTGAGTATTGTAACCGGAATTTCATAGTGTATCTTCCCAATTGCAAGAGGACTAAGAGCTATAATGGAAAAGAACTTTGTAAGACGACAAATAAAAGCAATTCAACATTATGCTTTGTGACTAGCGCTTTTCGTCAGTGATTTGATGTCAGGAGAAAAATATAACTTTTATGTTACGTGCAGTTGAATACAGGAATTGCACCCTATTAAAAAGCTAACCATTCCCAAGTCAGCGCTAACTTAAGGTAACCGAAACGCTACTCAGGCTAGCCGGAGTGCTGTACTGTTCAGGCTAACCAAAGTGGTACTCAGGCTAACCGGAGTACATGTATTTCTGTATTTTGCCGCAACTTTTATGTTAAGCGCTGACTTATTGTTTTCGGGTTTCAGACTGCTAGAAGCCTTCCTAGTTAAACGTGATTTCGCAAATCGTCATATTTTCTGTTTCTCGCTTTACTGTAACAACTACCTAACACGTCGTCACTTGCTTGTTCTAGACTTACACGCCCGAGGAAAAACCCGTTCCAAAGAAACTTCACACCAGCATGTTAGCTGCTTTCCAAAAGGTTCACGATGAGCCAGTGCAGCTTCGTCGAGCAAAAAGTGAGAAGCGCGTCCGACCAAAGAGTATTGGGAACGTGGATCTACTGAGGTGGCAAGATGACTCGAGTCTTCACCAGCCCTCTTCGGACGCGTCGCAGAAGGGGAAGACTGGGCGCCAACCAAGACCCAAGAGTATTGCATTTTAAGCAACGTATGTTTGCTTATAGCTGCGAAACTATTACGTTATAACAATTATAGGTTGAATTGTTTACAATAGCTAGAATATCACGATAGAAGTGGCTTTGTCTTTCAATTGAAAATTGTGGTCGGACGTAAAGGCAATGAATCGAAATTTGGTTGATTTGTTGTCATGTCGACGAGTCTTAGAAAAAGAGAATAATATAAGGGACAAGCAGCATCTGAAGTTTAGAGATCCATTTTCTTTAACCTCCTTCGTTTTATCACACACTTTTCATGTCATCCCGTTCAAGGTGGTTTTCTTAAGAGTAATCACAGTGTAATTGCGAACTCAATTTTTTTTGGGGGGGGGGGGCGGGGGGGGAGAGGGGAGAAGGGCAATCATTTATATCTTGACTGGGGAGCTGTTTCACATTGGCAGGCATGGCATGCGTAGTACAAAGAGTTTCCAACCCACCCCACCTCCCTGATATGGTGCGGTTATGACGTCACCCGCACCATGATGATCAATATTGACAAAACAGATTTCTCGTGAACTTCTTTTGTGAATGCCACCTACATGGCTGCCATGTTTTTTTTCCCATTTCAAGTTCTATTTAGGATTGAGTCCATCTCATTAGTGAAACGGCAAGAGTGATTTAAGTTTGGGGCGATACATTTGAGTCCAATTTGGTGCCAAGGTGAAAAGGCATCTTTGTCAGGAATAGAACTTGTGCCACTTTACCATAGCCTAAGGCTGACAACACATCTAAGGAATAACAATGTGTAAAATGTAGACGATTACGGTTTTAATACACTTAAATACAATTTAATGTGGTATGCACCGAATGTTACCCTTAAATCAACATTATACACCATTACAAAGTGCCATATACAAAGCATTGGATACTAAAATCAAGTTGTAGTTAGTGCAAAGAATTTGCTGTACGCTTTGGGTCGTATCAAAAGTTCCATTTTTGTAGAATTTATAAAGAAAAGTTTATTATACGATTATGATGTAGTTTTGAAAGAATTGTTAAACATTGGGTTCGTTTGGAAGTTTTGTAATTTACATCCTTAAGAGTCAAAAGGCAGATACTTTTGTCAAGTGAATTTGAAACTTCAAAGCCACCATGAACTTGGAACATCGGCTCAAAGATGAAGAAATATTCACAAAAACGTAAATAATGTTTAAAAAAAATTATGCACTCGTAGTAAATAATAAAGAAATATGTTCATATTGGCACCAAAGTCGTATCAAGTCTTTCGCAATCACTCGCTCGAACATAAGCTGTATCTAACAAAAGAGTTTGTAAGTGTTTTTAAAAACATGTGAGTGCAGCTACAAATCACAATTCTAAGGAACGTGAACGCCCTTCTTCGACACAAGGGCCATAAATCGAACTGTGCTAGACCGTGTTTCGTAATAATAGCGAGCAATTTTGAATTCGCTTCCAGTTATTATTTTAGAAACCTGTACTAATCCGAACACCTCAACTGAATGTGAACATAACATGGTTATTTGCTAAGGTCGAGGCACTGGTTGATAGTTTCATTTTCTTGTATGAATTGTTATTGGTAGATGACCTTTTGGAAGTGAAATCTAGTTTATGCCACCATATTTGTTGAGGTGTCAAGAACGCTGAATTGTTTAGATGCGCGACAGTGAAGCTTTGATACCAATAAATTCATGCATAGGGGAGGCCTAAGAATAGAGCAAAGTGGATTCCCCCTTTCTTTTATTATAGGTATCTCGCCACGTTAGAGAGATTATCCTAAAGAAAACTAGGGCAATTAACGAAAACTTAAAATGATTCGTGTTCATAATAGTCTTGCTATTACTTTTCATTACACCGGTTCCGTTTTACAAATACCAATGGTGGGCTTGACTTTACATTTTCGTAAAATGGTTGGTTGGATTGAATACATAAACAAAATGAAATAGCTTTTTATTTGTAATTGCCTTGAACGTGAATTTTTGAAAGCCAAACTAGCTTGTACCGAACAAACTCACGTGAAAGAAACCGTTCCCATGTTAACACATACAAATTGTTTTAAACATTATCCGGGCTACAGAAATTTCATTAACGCAATGTTTTGTAGGACTTAAACTAGTTACCTGTAAGTTAATTCAAAAAGTTTGGAATAAACCATTGAATTCGTTAAGTTGTGCTGGTGGCTTTTCTCCATTCCCGTTTCATTTCTGCGCAAGCTATTCTTATGATCATGAAAGTCCGATGTCCATAAGAAATTTCAATCTTGCGAAAAAGCACTTCAAACTTTTTAAGTTAGTCGTTCGTAATCCGAGTCAATATTTTGCGCCTTAACCATTCTTCCTTCTGTTTGTTTTATTATCACTTCTTTGGTATGTTTCTATATTAGTAAATTAGTATTTCGAGGTCTTCTTGATGTGAAAGTAATTTTGCCCATCGCTAAAATCACTTCATATATCTTAGAATACCATAGCGCCCTTGTGTCACCTATATTGCCCAAGCCCTGCATTCTGATGCATCGGCGCATTCTCGCATTAACTAAGTCTACAAAAATCCAATTGAAACCCTTGTTAAGATCCCAGTCTTTTACAAACGAGCATCATGCTTAGGATAAATGAGTCAACAGCTTTCATTCTAGGGAATTTACGATAAAATCTCCGGCTACTTGTTTTAAGATACCCTTTCAGTCAATGTCCATGTTTTTTGTTCCAAGCCGAATATCAGTAATGAAACACAAAACCTTGCTGGTGGTCGATCTATGTTGTTAATTTTAATTTGTCACAGATAAGAATAAATTGGCATTAAAGAGTTTTTAAAACTAGTGGCAACGGAATAACTTGTTCTTTGATAAATTTGTGTTTTCCTATTGGGCCATACTCTTCTCTCCCTTAAGCTACCTCCTTTAAGATACCTCAGCTTCCGAAAACGTCAAGGTTGTCTCTCTGAGTCAAATATCAAGGAATGTTTCATTACAAAAATCTCCTTGTGGTCTACGTGGTTAATTCTTCTTTACTCAGGAGCAGAAATCATTGGAATAAAAAGCTCTTGAAAAACTTGAACTTCGGTTTTCACTTTTGACAAGAGCATACGAAATAACGATGCTATGATAAATGTGTTTACTCAATTAATTATATCTTCAATTTTAAGCAACCGCACGACTTGAATTCTACTAATTTTAAGATATATTTTCTGTCGGCAGAACTTTGATTCCCAGCCAGATATCTAACGAAGAGATGTGCAATACAAAAACCCGCTGGTGGTCGGTAAGGTTAATTATATCCTCGTCAAAATAAGATATTACTGGAATTAAAAAGTTCTTAAAATGTTTACTGATATTTTTCGATAAGTACGCATGAAATAACTTGTGCTCGCGCTTCAGTCAGGCTGCGCATCACTGGTAAATAACAAAAAACATTTGCACATTTATGGTGATATCAGCATCATACGTGCATGATAATTAATATCATAACAAGTACTGCAGATATAGGGAGCCGTTGGATGACTGCATTTAGTAACGTTCAGTGGTTCTTTTGTTCAGCAGAATGGAACACATCTGATATGTTGATTTGGGGATGCAATCGAAGACTTTAAGATCAGTTTAACCATGTTTCTTGCTCTCTTGTAAACTATTAACGCTTGCAATGGCCAATATATACCAATGATAACATCCGTCTATGAAAAATGGATGGAGGACGTTGTCGGGGATGTTGCAGACGACAAATATCACGATTCCTTAATTCGATTCATTTTTCCATCTCTTTTACGACACAACTTGTATTCTATTAAAAGAATATCCTAAATAGATGGCTTAGCAATGGGCCAACCCAAGTATTTCCCTTTTTTCCTATGAGATGTTACAATATTAATTAATGGTCTAAAATATAGATATGATGTGAACCTATTTACTCGCACAATATTTGCCCAGACTAATTTCACCCAAACAGCAAGTTGCTCGGCACATAATTGCTCATTTATACAACCAGAAGAGCCATTAATATAGTCACATGTGTCCTTACTGTTGCCAAGAACATATCGTGTATCAAATGTATTCGGTTGTCATCACTAAGGAAATTTAAGAATTTAAATATCTGTAAAACTTAGCACCGCCAAACAAAGCGTGGGAAACTAGCAAAATGTTATGCCCCAGAGAATTCGTCATTATCTAAAACAAAGGCAGCGATTATTCCGTTTTGCTAACAGTCACTTCAAATTGGTCAAGGAGAATTGGAACTTTGATCGCGGAAAGTAATTCAAAACATTATAAACGCAATCAGTGAATACCGAACTTACTTTTGTTTAAACTTCAATTGAGGGTCACCATTAGTTGTTGGTGCAGTTTGTGTGTTGTAAATTGAACATCGAACTATAAAACAAGGCTGGAATTGTTTTGGCACAGCTGATTTCAAGTAGAATACAGAAACTTCTAGTTAAGTCAAAAATATTTATCACCGTCACACTCGAATAATCTTTTTAACATTTCACCCTCCTGTATAAATCGTTTGGAATAGTGGTGCTCAAGTTTTGTGCCTGACTTGGCCAGTGAAGGAGTTACAAGCCTTTCGGATCTGCACACGTCTCTTACTTCATTCTCACCATCTGCCGATACAGTCTACAAGTGTTATCATTTTCAAGTCTTCCCAGAGGAACTAAGGTAATTTTTTGCAGTTGTATTGAATCACAATCGACGTCACATTGTATGTTAGTAACTTTACACTTGTCAGTATTAAATGGCTTGGAGGAAAGCGGTACGTGCAGCCCAATCTTAATGGCGACCCACCGTAGGTTGACACCACCGTAAGCAAAGTCTTGGCTGCACAAAAATACCAATTTTCGTTACTTCGAGTAAAAACAGGTCAACGGAGACAATCCTAAAGATTTTGCATGACGGAATATCCATGGCATCGCGACAACCACAGCACTTCTAACAATGCTCTGAAAAAGTACTTATCACGTTTCAAATACCATCAGTGCTCTACGAAAAAAGACACACGTAGAGGTTATGCACGCAATCTACGTTTTCTAGTTTTTATTCAAAAGACCTTTGCCTTTTCACGCGTGGTTAACTCAATTACAAAATGTCTAGCATATGACTCAGTGATATTTATGCGATAGCCATAGAAAAAGGCAGCCCTAATTTGCTAAGCTAATGGCTCCATGCAACAATATTTACCTTTGTCCAATCTTAGAACCTCTTTTGGTTTGTTGCTGGAACTTTCCAGTACAGAACCCCATCTTGAGACCTTTCCAAGAACGGTTATTTAAATAAATTTTACCTCTTAACAATGATATTAAATACTTGTATAAATACAATTAAAAGGCTGATGGAAAGCACATCATTTTGTCTTGTCGGAAACCACACCGATGTAAGTTTTAAACTCTTTACGTTTTCTATGCAAATTATGTTTGTGCATGCTTCGATAACTTATCGACTTTTAAAACTCAACCTGACCTCAGGTAACTGTATGAAAACATCTAGAAAAGTTATTGAAAATATACTGATGATCTTTAAACAATCTCGTTCGTTCTTTGCAAGTCGAGACCAAGATTACCTCCTACAGATCCGATTCGATCAAAGTACAGAAAACAATAGGACGTCTGAAGGAATGACAGGCAATTATAATAACAACCTTGACAACAAGTGCTGCGTTAGTGTGCTGAGCAACTGATAGTAGAATAACATCTCTATAATTAGCCTAAAAAGGAATGCCGTTCCCATCCACGGGACAATTCCTCGTACTTCATGACTGCCGCATCGACGGTCCTTAGTGTTGAAGAAGACGCTTTACGGTAATCTTAATAGCAATTTACTTGCGTAAGTTGCTGTAGAAAGCCTAAGATTTGATATTCATTTATTCAACTAAACTCAGACTCCAGATATCATGACAAGTGCTAAAAGTCTTCGGCTATGTAGTGAACACACTTTAACTCACGTTTCCAACAGCAAGGCATTCTGTAAGGACTTTCACCTCAGTAATTTAACGCTGTTTTCGTCCAAGCCATAAGTTTTAGCCTGATGATTTTAAAAAAGATCATTGTCATTGAGAACTCACAGTCTTAATAACGACGACTAAATAATTTCATCACTATTTGCTAAGAAAGAGCAACTTATCCTTGCTCAATGTAATTGCAATAACCTGCAGAGCTTCAGTTTCCCTTAGGTTCTGTTCATGAATTTTTTGTCTTGATTCTCTAAAAGTTCTCTCGGAAACAGTCTTCTGTTCGACGAGTAAACCACGATCCTCTTAAGCAAATGGCCAATATTTTGCAGCTTGAACCTCGAGCACCTCAGTATTGTTCCCTCAGTGGTATTAATTAGTCATACTTATAACGCGAAAGGCTACCGAGATTAGTCAGATTTTTAAAACGAATTTTCACGTTTTCAATTAGCACTGAATTGTCCTCTCGAACCCCTCCTTCAAAAGTACACGCAAGAAACACATACTCATATTGAAATTGCTTTCTCTTTCCCCTAGCACACTGTGATTATGTGATACAGCACAAGCTTCAAAGTCATTCACAGGCGCCGCTGTGATTTCTAAGACGATAAAGGCGCTTGGTTAGACTCCAGACAGCAACAGAATGTCACAAGTAGTCACGAAAAGAGTTGTGTTGTATTCTAGCGATTCAAGTGAGCATCCATACGTAATAAGCAACAACAACGAAGATGAATTATTGAAAACAGAAACACTCTCTTCGGATACGAATAAGGCAATAGAACTTGATGTTGGCTCGAATCAAGGGAGCGAAATTGCCTTAAACGTTCAAAGCGATGAAGAACCTATGGCTTCCAAGACGTTTGTAAAAACAGAAACCTCCAGAAAAGTCATTCACACGTATGTAACAGACACAGGTGAGCCGCAAGAGTTCACCATCCAAACAGCCCCTGTTGTTACAACTTCACTTAACATTGAGAAACACGGCAAACAAGTTCAAAATGATGACACAAACATAAAGCAAATATTTGAGACAGAACTTCGTAGCCACCCCAGAGAGCCTAACGAACAAACCTCTTCAAAAATTCAAATAGAATCTCCAACGTACATACCAACGAAGACAAACCAACAACACATAATCCCGACGAACCAGCAGGCAAACGAGACGAATTCCCAATCTACAAACTCGTCAAAAACTTCAAACCCAAGGACATCAATCAAATCCTGTTACACATACCGAGTTAAAGATGGCGTCGCAATACTGGAAAATGTTACCAAATATCAATCTCGAAAACAAACTAAGAAAGAAAGGTCTCATCCGCAAAAAACAACTACGTATACGGATTACCAACAAATAGATGGAAACGAAGACAGCCACTCTGTACTTACAAAAACCCAAACATTAGCAAAAACAACCTCCCTAGTTAAAGAAATAAAACAAGACGGGCAAAGCAGTCAGGAAAAGGAAACCTACACTTGGTCGACAGAAGAACACCAAATAAATTCCAACAACAAAGAAAACGACCACACCTCACAAGGAGAAATACAATTTCTTCCAATAAAAAACACACAAAACCAAGACCTGCGAATAACTAAATCTCAAAGACAACGTCAGAAAAATTCACAAGGTACCACTCCCAAATGGCTAAAACATACCTCTACCTATGAGCTTCCTCATCACGAAGATGCAAAGCCACTGAACAGAATCGATGTATCGTCCCCTGGCAGACTTGTCATTCCGGACTTTAATCAGCACAGTTCCACCATAGAGGTCAAAGAACTGACCCCACCTCCAACAAAAGTGGAGAAACGCAAAACTGAAGAGTGGATCACACAGGTAGCTACTCAGGAAGAAGTCAGATCACAACCGCCACTTCAGGCTAACAGGCTGTCAGCAGACAAAGTGCAATTTCTTCACAGCCAAGACACACAGCCGGTTAAAAAGCTCGATTCTTCCTCTCCTGGCAGACTTGTCATTCCGGACTTTAATCAGCACAGTTCCACCATAGAGGTCAAAGAACTGACCCCAGCTCCAACAAAAGTGGAGAAACGCAAAACTGAAGAGTGGATAACACAGGTAGCTACTGAGGAAGAAGTCAGATCAGAACCGCCACTTCAGGCTAACAGGCTGTCAGCAGACAAAGTGCAATTTCTTCACAGCCAAGACACCGAGCCGGTTAAAAAGCTCGATGCTTCCTCTCCTGGCAGACTTGTCATTCCGGACTTTAATCAGCACAGTTCCACCATAGAGGTCAAAGAACTAACCCCAGCTCCAACAAAAGTGGAGAAACGCAAAACTGAAGAGTGGATAACACAGGTAGCTACTCAGGAAGAAGTCAGATCAGAACCGCCACTTCAGGCTAACAGGCTGTCAGCAGACAAAGTGCAATTTCTTCACAGGCAAGACACACAGCCGGTTAAAAAGCTCGATGTTTCCTCTCCTGGCAGACTTGTCATTCCGGACTTTAATCAGCACAGTTCCACCATAGAGGTCAAAGAACTGACCCCAGCTCCAACAAAAGTGGAGAAACGCAAAACGGAGGAGTGGATAACACAGGTAGCTACTCAGGAAGAAGTCAGATCACAACCGCCACTTCAGGCTAACAGGCTGTCAGCAGACAAAGTGCAATTTCTTCACAGCCAAGACACACAGCCGGTTAAAAAGCTCGATGCTTCCTCTCCTGGCAGACTTGTCATTCCGGACTTTAATCAGCACAGTTCCACCATAGAGGTCAAAGAACTGACCCCAGCTCCAACAAAAGTGGAGAAACGCAAAACTGAAGAGTGGATAACACAGGTAGCTACTCAGGAAAAAGTCAGATCACAACCGCCACTTCAGGCTAACAGGCTGTCAGCAGACAAAGTGCAATTTCTTCACAGCCAAGACACACAGCCGGTTAAAAAGCTCGATGTTTCCTCTCCTGGCAGACTTGTCATTCCGGACTTTAATCAGCACAGTTCCACCATAGAGGTCAAAGAACTGACCCCAGCTCCAACGAAAGTGGAGAAACGCAAAACTGAAGAGTGGATAACACAGGTAGCTACTCAGGAAGAAGTCAGATCAGAACCGCCACTTCAGGCTAACAGGCTGTCAGCAGACAAAGTGCAATTTCTTCACAGCCAAGACACACAGCCGGTTAAAAAGCTCGATGCTTCCTCTCCTGGCAGACTTGTCATTCCGGACTTTAATCAGCACAGTTCCACCATAGAGGTCAAAGAACTGACCCCAGCTCCAACAAAAGTGGAGAAACGCAAAACTGAAGAGTGGATAACACAGGTAGCTACTCAGGAAGAAGTCAGATCACAACCGCCACTTCAGGCTAACAGGCTGTCAGCAGACAAAGTGCAATTTCTTCACAGCCAAGACACACAGCCGGTCAAAAAGCTCGATGCTTCCTCTCCTGGCAGACTTGTCATTCCGGACTTTAATCAGCACAGTTCCACCATAGAGGTCAAAGAACTGACCCCAGCTCCAACAAAAGTGGAGAAACGCAAAACTGAAGAGTGGATAACACAGGTAGCTACTCAGGAAGAAGTCAGATCACAACCGCCACTTCAGGCTAACAGGCTGTCAGCAGACAAAGTGCAATTTCTTCACAGCCAAGACACACAGCCGGTTAAAAAGCTCGATGCTTCCTCTCCTGGCAGACTTGTCATTCCGGACTTTAATCAGCACAGTTCCACCATAGAGGTCAAAGAACTGACCCCAGCTCCAACAAAAGTGGAGAAACGCAAAACTGAAGAGTGGATAACACAGGTAGCTACTCAGGAAGAAGTCAGATCACAACCGCCACTTCAGGCTAACAGGCTGTCAGCAGACAAAGTGCAATTTCTTCACAGCCAAGACACACAGCCGGTTAAAAAGCTCGATGCTTCCTCTCCTGGCAGACTTGTCATTCCGGACTTTAATCAGCACAGTTCCACCATAGAGGTCAAAGAACTGACCCCAGCTCCAACAAAAGTGGAGAAACGCAAAACTGAAGAGTGGATAACACAGGTAGCTACTCAGGAAGAAGTCAGATCACAACCGCCACTTCAGGCTAACAGGCTGTCAGCAGACAAAGTGCAATTTCTTCACAGCCAAGACACACAGCCGGTTAAAAAGCTCGATGCTTCCTCTCCTGGCAGACTTGTCATTCCGGACTTTAATCAGCACAGTTTCACCATAGAGGTCAAAGAACTGACCCCAGCTCCAACAAAAGTGGAGAAACGCAAAACTGAAGAGTGGATAACACAGGTAGCGACTCAGGAAGAAGTCAGATCAGAACCGCCACTTCAGGCTAACAGGCTGTCAGCAGACAAAGTGCAATTTCTTCACAGCCAAGACACACTACCGGTTAAAAAGCTCGATGCTTCCTCTCCTGGCAGACTTGTCATTCCGGACTTTAATCAGCACAGTTCCACCATAGAGGTCAAAGAACTGACCCCAGCTCCAACAAAAGTGGAGAAACGCAAAACTGAAGAGTGGATAACACAGGTAGCTACTCAGGAAGAAGTCAGATCACAACCGCCACTTCAGGCTAACAGGCTGTCAGCAGACAAAGTGCAATTTCTTCACAGCCAAGACACACAGCCGGTTAAAAAGCTCGATGCTTCCTCTCCTGGCAGACTTGTCATTCCGGACTTTAATCAGCACAGTTCCCCCATAGAGGTCAAAGAACTGACCCCAGCTCCAACAAAAGTGGAGAAACGCAAAACTGAAGAGTGGATAACACAGGTAGCTACTCAGGAAGAAGTCAGATCGGAACCGCCACTTCAGGCTAACAGGCTGTCAGCAGACAAAGTGCAATTTCTTCACAGCCAAGACACACAGCCGGTTAAAAAGCTCGATGCTTCCTCTCCTGGCAGACTTGTCATTCCGGACTTTAATCAGCACAGTTCCACCATAGAGGTCAAAGAACTGACCCCAGCTCCAACAAAAGTGGAGAAACGCAAAACTGAAGAGTGGATAACACAGGTAGCGACTCAGGAAGAAGTCAGATCAGAACCGCCACTTCAGGCTAACAGGCTGTCAGCAGACAAAGTGCAATTTCTTAACAGCCAAGACACACAGCCGGTTAAAAAGCTCGATGCTTCCTCTCCTGGCAGACTTGTCATTCCGGACTTTAATCAGCACAGTTCCCCCATAGAGGTCAAAGAACTGACCCCAGCTCCAACAAAAGTGGAGAAACGCAAAACTGAAGAGTGGATAACACAGGTAGCTACTCAGGAAGAAGTCAGATCGGAACCGCCACTTCAGGCTAACAGGCTGTCAGCAGACAAAGTGCAATTTCTTCACAGCCAAGACACACAGCCGGTTAAAAAGCTCGATGCTTCCTCTCCTGGCAGACTTGTCATTCCGGACTTTAATCAGCACAGTTCCACCATAGAGGTCAAAGAACTGACCCCAGCTCCAACAAAAGTGGAGAAACGCAAAACTGAAGAGTGGATAACACAGGTAGCTACTCAGGAAGAAGTCAGATCACAACCGCCACTTCAGGCTAACAGGCTGTCAGCAGACAAAGTGCAATTTCTTCACAGCCAAGACACACAGCCGGTTAAAAAGCTCGATGCTTCCTCTCCTGGCAGACTTGTCATTCCGGACTTTAATCAGCACAGTTCCACCATAGAGGTCAAAGAACTGACCCCAGCTCCAACAAAAGTGGAGAAACGCAAAACTGAAGAGTGGATAACACAGGTAGCTACTCAGGAAGAAGTCAGATCACAACCGCCACTTCAGGCTAACAGGCTGTCAGCAGACAAAGTGCAATTTCTTCACAGCCAAGACACACAGCCGGTTAAAAAGCTCGATGCTTCCTCTCCTGGCAGACTTGTCATTCCGGACTTTAATCAGCACAGTTCCACCATAGAGGTCAAAGAACTGACCCCAGCTCCAACAAAAGTGGAGAAACGCAAAACTGAAGAGTGGATAACACAGGTAGCTACTCAGGAAGAAGTCAGATCACAACCGCCACTTCAGGCTAACAGGCTGTCAGCAGACAAAGTGCAATTTCTTCACAGCCAAGACACACAGCCGGTTAAAAAGCTCGATTCTTCCTCTCCTGGCAGACTTGTCATTCCGGACTTTAATCAGCACAGTTCCACCATAGAGGTCAAAGAACTGACCCCAGCTCCAACAAAAGTGGAGAAACGCAAAACTGAAGAGTGGATAACACAGGTAGCTACTCAGGAAGAAGTCAGATCACAACCGCCACTTCAGGCTAACAGGCTGTCAGCAGACAAAGTGCAATTTCTTAACAGCCAAGACACACAGCCGGTTAAAAAGCTCGATGCTTCCTCTCCTGGCAGACTTGTCATTCCGGACTTTAATCAGCACAGTTCCCCCATAGAGGTCAAAGAACTGACCCCAGCTCCAACAAAAGTGGAGAAACGCAAAACTGAAGAGTGGATAACACAGGTAGCGACTCAGGAAGAAGTCAGATCAGAACCGCCACTTCAGGCTAACAGGCTGTCAGCAGACAAAGTGCAATTTCTTCACAGCCAAGACACACAGCCGGTTAAAAAGCTCGATGCTTCCTCTCCTGGCAGACTTGTCATTCCGGACTTTAATCAGCACAGTTCCACCATAGAGGTCAAAGAACTGACCCCAGCTCCAACGAAAGTGGAGAAACGCAAAACTGAAGAGTGGATAACACAGGTAGCTACTCAGGAAGAAGTCAGATCACAACCGCCACTTCAGGCTAACAGGCTGTCAGCAGACAAAGTGCAATTTCTTCACAGCCAAGACACACAGCCGGTTAAAAAGCTCGATGCTTCCTCTCCTGGCAGACTTGTCATTCCGGACTTTAATCAGCACAGTTCCACCATAGAGGTCAAAGAACTGACCCCAGCTCCAACAAAAGTGGAGAAACGCAAAACCGAAGAGTGGATAACACAGGTAGCTACTCAGGAAGAAGTCAGATCGGAACTGCTACTTCAGGCTAACAGGCTGTCAGCAGACAAAGTGCAATTTCTTCACAGCCAAGACACACAGCCGGTTAAAAAGCTCGATGCTTCCTGTCCTGGCAGACTTGTCATTCCGGACTTTAATCAGCACAGTTCCACCATAGAGGTCAAAGAACTGACCCCAGCTCCAACAAAAGTGGAGAAACGCAAAACTGAAGAGTGGATAACACAGGTAGCTACTCAGGAAGAAGTCAGATCACAACCGCCACTTCAGGCTAACAGGCTGTCAGCAGACAAAGTGCAATTTCTTCACAGCCAAGACACACAGCCGGTTAAAAAGCTCGATGCTTCCTCTCCTGGCAGACTTGTCATTCCGGACTTTAATCAGCACAGTTCCACCATAGAGGTCAAAGAACTGACCCCAGCTCCAACAAAAGTAGAGAAACGCAAAAGCGAAGGGTGGATAACACAGGTAGCTACTCAGGAAGAAGTCAGATCACAACCGCCACTTCAGGCTAACAGGCTGTCAGCAGACAAAGTGCAATTTCTTCACAGCCAAGACACCGAGCCGGTTAAAAAGCTCGATGCTTCCTCTCCTGGCAGACTTGTCATTCCGGACTTTAATCAGCACAGTTCCACCATAGAGGTCAAAGAACTGACCCCAGCTCCAACAAAAGTGGAGAAACGCAAAACCGAAGAGTGGATAACACAGGTAGCTACTCAGGAAGAAGTCAGATCGGAACTGCTACTTCAGGCTAACAGGCTGTCAGCAGACAAAGTGCAATTTCTTCACAGCCAAGACACACAGCCGGTTAAAAAGCTCGATGCTTCCTCTCCTGGCAGACTTGTCATTCCGGACTTTAATCAGCACAGTTCCACCATAGAGGTCAAAGAACTGACCCCAGCTCCAACAAAAGTGGAGAAACGCAAAACCGAAGAGTGGATAACACAGGTAGCTACTCAGGAAGAAGTCAGATCGGAACTGCTACTTCAGGCTAACAGGCTGTCAGCAGACAAAGTGCAATTTCTTCACAGCCAAGACACACAGCCGGTTAAAAAGCTCGATGCTTCCTCTCCTGGCAGACTTGTCATTCCGGACTTTAATCCGCACAGTTCCACCATAGAGGTCAAGGAACTGACCCCAGCTCCAACAAAAGTGGAGAAACGCAAAACCGAAGAGTGGATAACACAGGTAGCTACTCAGGAAGAAGTCAGATCGGAACTGCTACTTCAGGCTAACAGGCTGTCAGCAGACAAAGTGCAATTTCTTCACAGCCAAGACACACAGCCGGTTAAAAAGCTCGATGCTTCCTCTCCTGGCAGACTTGTCATTCCGGACTTTAATCAGCACAGTTCCACCATAGAGGTCAAAGAACTGACCCCAGCTCCAACAAAAGTGGAGAAACGCAAAACTGAAGAGTGGATAACACAGGTAGCTACTCAGGAAGAAGTCAGATCACAACCGCCACTTCAGGCTAACAGGCTGTCAGCAGACAAAGTGCAATTTCTTCACAGCCAAGACACACAGCCGGTTAAAAAGCTCGATGCTTCCTCTCCTGGCAGACTTGTCATTCCGGACTTTAATCAGCACAGTTCCACCATAGAGGTCAAAGAACTGACCCCAGCTCCAACAAAAGTAGAGAAACGCAAAAGCGAAGGGTGGATAACACAGGTAGCTACTCAGGAAGAAGTCAGATCGGAACCGCCACTTCAGGCTAACAGGCTGTCAGCAGACAAAGTGCAATTTCTTCACAGCCAAGACACCGAGCCGGTTAAAAAGCTCGATGCTTCCTCTCCTGGCAGACTTGTCATTCCGGACTTTAATCAGCACAGTTCCACCATAGAGGTCAAAGAACTGACCCCAGCTCCAACAAAAGTGGAGAAACGCAAAACTGAAGAGTGGATAACACAGGTAGCTACTCAGGAAGAAGTCAGATCACAACCGCCACTTCAGGCTAACAGGCTGTCAGCAGACAAAGCGCAATTTCTTCAGAGCCAAGACACACAGCCGGTTAAAAAGCTCGATGCTTCCTCTCCTGGCAGACTTGTCATTCCGGACTTTAATCAGCACAGTTCCCCCATAGAGGTCAAAGAACTGACCCCAGCTCCAACAAAAGTGGAGAAACGCAAAAGCGAAGGGTGGATAACACAGGTAGCTACTCAGGAAGAAGTCAGATCGGAACCGCCACTTCAGGCTAACAGGCTGTCAGCAGACAAAGTGCAATTTCTTCACAGCCAAGACACCGAGCCGGTTAAAAAGCTCGATGCTTCCTCTCCTGGCAGACTTGTCATTCCGGACTTTAATCAGCACAGTTCCACCATAGAGGTCAAAGAACTGACCCCAGCTCCAACAAAAGTGGAGAAACGCAAAACCGAAGAGTGGATAACACAGGTAGCTACTCAGGAAGAAGTCAGATCACAACCGCCACTTCAGGCTAACAGGCTGTCAGCAGACAAAGCGCAATTTCTTCAGAGCCAAGACACACAGCCGGTTAAAAAGCTCGATGCTTCCTCTCCTGGCAGACTTGTCATTCCGGACTTTAATCAGCACAGTTCCACCATAGAGGTCAAAGAACTGACCCCACCTCCAACAAAAGTGGAGAAACGCAAAACTGAAGAGTGGATAACACAGGTAGCTACTCAGGAAGAAGTTAGATCGGAACCGCCACTTCAGGCTAACAGGCTGTCAGCAGACAAAGTGCAATTTCTTCAAGGCCAAGACACACAGCCGGTTAAAAAGCTCGATGGTTTTACTCCAGGCAATCTTGTCATCTGTAATTATAATGAACCTTATTCTGAGGTAGTGGATGTAGAACCTGTCTTAAATGGGGGACGAAGGACCGCTGACCTTTGGAATATTCATTCTTTGTCATACGAAGAACAGCGGAATTCAACAATACCAGTAGGAAGCAAGAAATTGTCAAGAGATAGTGTTGAATCGGTCGCTACACATGAAGAGTCTTTGAACACTCGGAATGGACGAGTGCCTGGGAAACTGGTGGTTCACGATTTTAATGAGAAGAATTCTTTGGCTTGCGAAAATAATGTAACTGAAAGTATACCGCTTCGTAAAGGCACGAGGGGGAATGTCGATGTATGGATAACCCAGTCTAATAAATATGGAGAGGAAAGATCAGAATTGCGAAATTCGATAGGAAAGCTTTCAGGGGATAAAGTGAAATTTCTTCACACACGAGATGTGCAGCCAGCTGTCACGATAGATAGTTCTTTGCAACATGGCAATCGAGTCACTCCCGATAATAGTCACCATCACCAAAATGTTTCTTTTGAAGTACTGAGAATTGTTTCCTCTGGAAAGGAACAGAAACCCAAGTCGACCACGACAAGAACAGAAGTACTCCGATTAGAAGAACCAGCTGCAAGAGAAAGTCGGTCTGCTGATAGAGTAGATTTCAGTCTCTCCCAAAGTGGACAGGGCGCTGAGAGGTACGAGAGTGTTTCACTTGGCAAGATTGTCATTCCAGATTCGAAGCAGCACAGTTTTTCTGTGAATATACAACAATATTCTCCTGGTTTAGAGACAGAGAAACGGAATTCCCAACAATGGATGACGCAAACTGGAACACACGGAGAACCACCATCGAAACTGACCCATGGGTCTAGTGGCAAGGTACAGGCTTATTCCACATACACAGAGGCAGCTACAGCACTGGATGGCTCAACCCCTGGAGGAGTGGTAATTGTCGATGTTCATCACAGTCAGGACAGATCTTCCTCACAAGTACAAGAAGTGATCCCTCCTCCAACAGTGAAGGAAAATAATACTGAACAGTGGACAACCCAGATCATAACACACGAAGGATTCCAATCGGAAGGGCCCGGAACAATTCAGTTTCTTGACAATCACAAAGGGCATCCAATCACCACATCTGACAGTGTCTCGTCTGCTAATGCAACCGTTGCTCCTGGCTTTCAGCACAGTTTTTCTATACAAAGGCAAGATGGAAAACACATCGATGAAGAGTTGATCCAAAGACAGACCACGACAAGGTTGCGAGCGGACGAAGTACAGTTTGTAAACTCAGGGGAAGGGCAGCAGGTTATAACGTTAGATGGCTCTTCCGACGGTACTGTTGTCATTCCTATACAAATAGAGCATGTTTTGTCGCCTGCAAACGTCCAGATACGTAATAGTTAGGACCCTGATAAGTCTCAACATATACAAAGACAACTAAGAAGACCACCAAGTTTCATCGCATTGCCAAGCCAAGATGTTAAATGCAGAACAGTGAATAATCAGTTACAACGCTACATTTATACGCTCAAGCAGCAAGAAGTTGTTTAGCACGGATTTCACACGCTGCTTATCAGAGAAAAAATATTAAGCTGTGAATGAAGTATTAATTTACAATTTTTTTTTAAATCAATTGATCACTGGAACTGACTTAGGAAATAATTCGAATTTTTGTGCAAGTTAGCAAGAAGAAGCATAAATACGTCATGTATGAAACTAATATTTAGGTAAAAATTGGCGGCAACAGCACGTTTGTACATTCCCAGATCAGTAAGGATCATAAATGAAGCCTTCACTATTGATCTGAGTTCCATAGCTTCTCCTAAAGCACTTTGAAGTTTAGACAGTTCGTTACTTAATAAGTTTATCAAAAGCTTGAATTCTGCCGCGGTTTTGAATGTTGTAATGTTTTGGCATCAGAGTTAGAATCTCTAATCCCACTGTAGCTGTTGCACTTTCAGTCTTAGAAGCCTAAAATGGCATTGTCGAGATGTAAATAGAAATATATGTATTTAAGAACTTAGAAGCGTTTTAGCTTCAAAGATAAAATCATAGCAAAGACTGCTTTGGCAGACAAGATGTCAGCATATCACATTTTGTTGGCGATCAAAATTTTCTCTTAATTAAAGCTAAAAATATTTCAAGAAAGTAACAGTAGTTCGAAAAACCGTTTGTCTTTTTTCCAGTCTAAATGCCTCTCTTTTATATCAAGTCTCCTTCAGAAGTTGTTTGAGCCGTAACACAACACTTCTCCTAACTCAGCATTGCGTGAGGCCAAAGACACTTGGGTCAGATCAGAACATTAATTGCAAATCTTACTTTGATAATTGATATAATAGTAAAGCATTCGTGGACAATCGATACTTTTGTCCTGGCCTTGAGGGAAGATTTCCCCTTTCCACCATTTAAATGGGTGACCTTGATATTCTGCGTGTATTCTGACTACAAGTTTCTACACTTATCAGTCTTATTATGAAAGAGGGTTGAAACGTCACTAGCCCCAGTGGTCTATTAGTAACATTTGATCGTTACTGGAACCTACCGAATGATGATGTGAGCGCAACGAGTTTTGTTATGCAGCTTGTAGCTATACAAACACAAGTTGAAGACGAAGTGCCTTTCCAGACCGCCGGTTAGGAGAGATCTTGTCACGCTTCTAGCTCGAAATGCACTACGGGATAAAAAGGTGCGAGTGGAAAATTAAAACTAATCAGATGCAACGTGTTATGAAACTTGTCTTCCATTTGTGATGCGGAAAACATTCCTTCTAGCTGTTTGACAAGCTTTCTACACCAACATTCTACAGTGAAACCTTAAACCTGTATTAAGTGGACCCCGTATGAGGTGGATATCCTCTATGTGTCCGCTAGCTTACGTGTAGCCGTACCCACCCCCCCTCAGGGGGTGGGTACGGCTACACGTAGGCTATGTGTCCGCTTAACCCTTTACCCCCTAAGAGTGCAAATTGGCACACAAGGTCATAACTTTGTGAATATTTGATAGATTTCTATGAATGTTTTCCATGAAAATTGTCTTGTGAAGATCTGCTCATTGAAGTCATAAATTTTGCCCCCTCCCATCCGAGACATGGTTGACCACCCCCAGAAGTTTATAGTTCCTTTTTTGGGATGCAAATAGAGTGCAAGACTTGTTTCATATCAAGCTATGTACTAAGAGCTGCTAAATAAGCTATAGTTTAGGGGTATACCTAATATAGTAGAAAATTGATACATTTTTGAAGTCGTTCATTTGCCCATTTTAAAGCAATTTCTCTCAAAATGTCTACCTCCTTCAAAGCTGCTGATGTCAATTCTTAAATAAGCTGATTAGTGGCTTTCAAATGGCATATTGTACGCAGGCAGAGTGTCTATTTGCCGATTTGGGAAAAACTGCCATTCGCCTTAGGGGTAAAGGGTTAATACAGGTTTCACTGTGCAATGTTCGTGTATAAGTGGACACCAACTTGAGTCCCTGAATGTTCTTCCCACATTTACTGTAAAAGAAATCTGAATTCAGCGCAAACCTCTGTTAAGCGGACGCGGACACCAATATTAAGCTATTTTGTTGCACAAAACCTGCAATAAGCGGACACCTCAAAGGCTTTCTACTTCTAAAAGCTCAGCGCATTGTTCAGCGATGTCGTTTTAAAGCTAAGTAGATTATTGACTAACTGGACATTGTGTTATGAGCAGTCTTTGATCTTACACTGTGTCACATTGTGTTACAAATTAAAAGGGTTAATAATGAACTATTATTGCCTGTTAAGAGCGGACACCCTGTATTAAGCGGACACTACTGTGTGTCCCAAGGGTGTCTGCTTGATACAGCTTTCACTGTACTAGGTTTTCCGTGCCCTTTGCCTTAAAATTAAACTAAATTTTCTGCCCGGAAGAGGCAAATTAAAATGCTATAGGATTATAACAATACTAATAAAATAAACCTTGGTAATGACATAACCCGACCTCGAACTTTGTGTGGTTGAACGGGTTATCGTAGAGAATATCAAGTCGGTACTTGAACGCAAATCCGTCCTAATACAATTATTGCTAATCACAAGCAATTTTGCTCAAGACTACATCTTGCCTTACACTATTTTTTTTTGTAAGAACATTGTTTTTTTCGGCCGAGGCTAAATATTCTTACTTTTCTGCCGATTTTAGGCTGAAACATAACGAGCCAGACGTTCTTAGCAACCAAAAAACAGACCTGGGATCCCGTGGAGATGTAGAACTTTTAGTCCTACATCTCCACGGGATATCCAGTGGCTTACAACATTCCAGTGTAATCATATCCCTGTCGGTGATCGTTTATGTTCCACAAAACGCGTCAAGTTTTGCACGAATGTGTCATAATCCTAAAGTGTGAAATTATATTTACTGTAAGACAATTCCATCGTGTCAGAAAGATACAAAACATTTTAATAGTCGGCGATTCGGGAAATCGCGCGACTGACGTGAAGCATTTGGATTAAAAGAAAAAATAACGTTGAAACAATGTGTTTTCTAGGTTGGGGCGCAAACGCCAGTTTAAAGCTTAGACTTTTTGATACATTTCTTACTCTTGTAAAGCTACGGAGCACGTATAGATGAAACGTTTTCGCTAATCTCAGTTATCACTGTTATTCACTAAGCGAGGGGACTATGCCCAGCAGCCCAGAAATGCCCGAGAGTCAGAAATGTTCTCAGATTTTCCGCGGAAAGCCTAATTGAAACCTGTTTAGGGTATTCTCTGTATACATGTTTGTTGCTTAGCGATTCCAAAAATAATCTGAATTTTCTAGTATTCGAATTCGAAGATCATGTGCACCGACACTTTGAAAATCAGTTAATGTTATGGGCAGTCAGGAAATTATCTGAAAAATTATGTCAAAGCTCTCAAGAGCGATAGAAATCTCGAGTACATGATGTAATTCTTTACGAGAAATGCCGAGCGATTCTGGAAACAGCACGACGGAAAAATCACTATCACGATTTTGTTACATATCCCGAAGCACTCAGCAACTGTATTGCATGGACTTCAGCCTGGATGAACCAGAAAAGGATATGTAACATGTTCCTATAATGTCACGCACGACGGTAAAATCACTATGACGATTTTGTTACATATCCCGAAGCGCTCAGCAACTGTATTGCACGGACTTCAGCCTGAATGAACCAGAAAGGATATGTAACATGTTCCTATAATGTCACGCACGACGGAAAAAATAACTATAACGATTTTGTTACATATCCCGAAGTACTCAGCAACGGTATTGCATGGACTTCAGCCTGGATGAACCAGAAAGGATATGTAACATGTTCCTATAATGTCACGCACAACGGGAAAATAACTATGGCGATTTTGTTACATATCCCGAAGCACTCAGCAATGGTATTGCATGGACTTCAGCCTGGATGAACCAGAAAGGATATGTAACATGTTCCTATAATGTCATGCACGACGGAAAAATCACTATGACGATTTTGTTACATATCCCGAAGCACTCAGCAATGGTATTGCATGGACTTCAGCCTGGGTGAACCAGAAACGGGTATGTAACATTTTCCTATAATGTCACGCATGACGGAAAAATAACTATGACGATATATTTTGTTACATATCCCGAAGCGCTCAGCAACTGTATTGCATAAACTTCAGCCTGGGTGAACCAGAAAAGGATATGTAACATGTTCCTATAATGTCACGCACGACGGAAAAATAACTATGACGATTTTGTTACATATCCCGAAGTACTCAGCAACTGTATTGCATGGACTTCAGCCTGGGTGAACCAGAAAAGGATATGTAACATGTTCCTATAATGTCACGTACGACGGAAAAATCAATATCACGATTTTGTTACATATCCCGAAGCGCTCAGCAACTGTATTGCATGGACTTCAGCCTGGATGAACCAGAAAAGGATATGTAACATGTTCCTATAATGTCACGCACGACGGAAAAATAACTATGACGATTTTTTTACATATCCCGACGTACTCAGCAACTGTATTGCATAGACTTCAGCTTGGATGAACCAGAAAAGGATATGTAACATGTTCGTATGATATGAACGAGCGAGGGAAAAATAACGATTTTGTTGTTGTTTTTGTTTCCTATAGTGTCACGCATTACTGAAAAATTATGTGGTTTTTGTAAAATATCCTGTAGCACTCGGTAACGTAGAAATACTGCGAAGACGTTTGCGTGGGAAAACCAGAGCGGATTTATAATATGTGGCTACATGGTGATTTTACTATATATCTGGATTCGTCTTTCAGAAAACTGGTGTACCATGGACTTCAGTCTAGGGTCTAACCCACGGATGAAAATAGTGATTTAACATTTTAGTAGCTATCTAGTCCCCATACAATCTAAAAGCATGACAATGGGTGTAAGTTATGATATAAATAAAATATTTATCGGAAGACAACTTGGTACGTTTGACTTGTTGAGTTTTGAAGCTGTTGTCTTGATTCGATGCTCTGGGAGGTTGGTCACGGGCAGCGCAAGCTGAAAACACTTTCTGGTTCTCTCCGTCGTTCTTGGGTGAATGAATTCATGTATAAATCAATCGTGGCTGGCGGTTTCGTTTGGTTTTCAACAGCTGTTTTATGGTTTAAGCGAAAACCAATCCAAATGTATAGTCAGGGCAGCTCCTTTGTTTCCCTTCCCGTGAAAAGAAAACCCACGCGCCTTCTTTAACTCCTCAAGGCAAATTCGATTGGAAAATGGCTCAATTTCGCACAAATGCGTCAGAGAGACACCATATCTTCTAACTCAGAGGCACATCTCGTTTTGTATCCGTTTTCAACGACCGATGACGGGTTCATTCGAAGTCGAAGTCTTTTTTTTTCATATCTGACCGCGCAATATTCCCGCGTTATGAAAATTTATTATAAAATATCAGTTATGTGGCCAGATCATATCTGGAAATAACCAGGTTGCTTTTGAACACAATTACTTTCACTGAAAGCAATTATCGCTAACCACAATAGAACCGCAAAAGTCTTGCGATGACAGCAACCTAACAGATAAATGACATCACCCCATAACAACCCGACCTGGCGAATTTTTCAGCTTCCGGTTAGCTCTGGCTCGTGATGTATTCTTGTGAATATTCTTAGATTATAGTGTGTGACATTTCTGTTTTCGAATGTATTTGGTGTCTGGATGGTGTTAAAGTAATTTTGGAGCCAGCCTGCAGGCATTAAAGCCTGGTGTGACGCACACAACTTCTTGCAGAAATGATTAGCATCGAACATACGGCTAGAGCTGTTTTTGTTGCTCTTTGGCTAGTTTTGCCGTTTTGAGAAGGGAAGAAGTTTTGTACGGTTTAGTCAAAAACATAGTTGTATTGTATTTACAAATTTTCAACCGGCACAAAATTATATTCTTTTCAAAATCTCAGCTTCGAGTTCATTCTTAAAATCTTAAAATTTTGCAAATTTCAGCCTCGATATTCTTATAAAATATTCGATCGTATTAAGAAAGAGTGTGTTTGTTAAATTATCGGGTAGCAGCTTGAAGAACAATATGGATAGAATTAGGTTCTATGACAATTTGAACATAGTTACTCCTAAAACGATTACAAAACAGTTGGTGGGCTTTATTTTAAGGACTTTTAAGCGGACGCTATAAATATGGCTGCAGCTGTCATAATCGAGTTTCACAGAAACATCTTGTTAATCCTAATATTAACGACAGTGGTCATTGAAAGTAGCTGTCTTCAGTCCTGCGTCTGAGGTCTATGAGGTAGAGTGCTTTAAAAATGTAGAGGCTTCGATTAAGAACGGATCAATAACTGACTTAGATCCAAACTGCAATCTCTCAAGCAACAGCATGTTAATCGCAAGAGAGAGATCTAATGATTTCCATCAAAGACGGAAAAAACGTTCGCGAAAAGCCAAAAGCCGAATCTGACTGAGTTTCCGCAAATTTGTCCTTTTAGTAAAAATCACTTGGCTTGTGGTCGATTAGGTTAAATTTACGTTGCTTTCGCGAAAGAAGGGACGCGAATATTTATCAACGTGAGAGAAAAGGTGTTTGTTTGGTGAAACCTTGTTAAAATTTGTGCCTGACTTTCCGCATGTGATGTTGTGACACATGTACAAAGCCTTTTAAATTTAAATCTTTCTGAGATGTTGGGAAAAGCTCATGTTTTGACACGAGATTGCCCTTTAATGAACGTTAATTATGTATTTCTAAAGGATTTTTAGAATTAAAAATATTCATCTTCCAATGGAAACGTAACTTTGAAACCCAATTGACTGTCACATGGCTTACGTAAAGTCATTAATTAACAGTAGTTACCTGTGACGTGTGTTACCACTGTTAGCTAAACAAAGACCAATACGGAAGACTTGTTAGATCATTACCATTTTATTTGCGCACCGTTGGACGCGAAATGTCATTATGGAGGTTGACAACGCTTGATGTAATTTTGTCAATTTCACTTTCTAGCTTTATTTAACGAAAACGCGTCACTCTACGCGGCAGAAAAAGGGCACGTTCACAAACAGAACGCTGACAACCGGATGTTTTAAAACGATTGCCAAGATTGATCTACGACGAAAAGTTTTGAAATCGTGCTAATTATTCGTCACGTTTTATTATTCCGTGCAGCAATTATGAAATATCAAGGTTGCTTCCGTGCTGTGTTGTTCTTAGGGACATTGGTAGGAATCGCATCTTCTATCAAAGACTATTCACATGCGAGAATCTTCAAGAACGGCGATATAATCTTGGGTGGAATCTTTCCACTTCATCTGGTCAGAAACAACGACTCCTGCTCGGATCTTCGTTCAAACATGTTAATTTTATCAGAGGCTATGATATACGCTGTTGATGAAATTGCTAAAGAAGGCAAAATTCTACAGAACGTTACTTTAGGGTACGACATCAGAGATACGTGTGGCAACGAACAAGAAGGTGTATCGATAGCATCGGACTTTGTCTATGAAAATACACTCAAGTTTGACCAAAGATTTGCTGTGACAAATAGCTGTCTCGCCGGAGTCACGAAACCGAAACGACAGCCCGTTATAGCGGTGATCGGAGGGATGGATTCTCGGGTTTCGGTCAACGTGGCAAATGTCCTCCAAGTAGAAGATGTACCACAGATTAGTTATGGAGCTACGAGTGCGGAACTAGCGACTGCGGAATTTACTTCGTTCTTTCGTACGGTTCCTGGTGACACCTTTCAGTCACGAGCAATGGCGGAGTTCATTGCTCATTATCAATGGACTTGTGTGGCTGTTATTGGCGTCGATGATTGGTACGGGCGCAGTGGGGTCGCAGCTTTCGTCACTGCGGCTAACGAGACCGGAACATGCATTGTGCTAAAGGAGTTCTTTCCTGTGCACGATTCCGAAATTCAAATTGAGAGGTTAATCGCTAGGGTAAAACTTATGAAACAAGTACAGATTATAATATTATACAGTCTGGTGCCTCAGGCGATTCTGGTGTTCAAGGAAGCCGTCAAACAGGATTTAACCGGAAGAACCTGGATTGCTAGCGATGGATGGTCCGATTCATCTCTCATACAGCAACCTCGTTTCAAGCCGATTATACAAGGTGCAATAGGTTTCGGTTTCCACGCTTTTCAATTTCCAGACTTTGAGAAACACGTCAGTGAAGTGACGCCTCTTATGCACAGGGGATCGTGGTGGAACGAATTCTGGCAGAACGAGTTCAACTGCACCGCGGTGAATTTCACGAGCACGCTGCACGAGCCCTGTACAGGCCAGGAACGAGTCACAGAAGAGATGTTCCAAGAGCGGTTTAGCCGAGGTGAAGCTGCGTACGTGAGGGATGCAGTGTATTCTGCCGCCGTTGGCTTGAGCGAGTTATTAAATTGCGACATTAACGGACCCATAGTTAGAGGAGACTATGACGGTCCCAACTGCTCTTCTGCAAACTTGTCTGGGTTACGCTCCGAAGATCTATTAGCTAGCCTCAAGAAAGTTTCATTTGAAGGGCTCACTGGACAAATAAACTATAAGAAAGGCGAAGTTGAGGCAACGTACGATATATTTAACCTTCAAGAAACCGAGCAAGGTGGATTCAAACTTGTTAAAATTGGCGTTTGGAACGAGGCGAAGGCGCAAAAATTAATGGTGCAAGATGATGTAGTTCAATGGCACAATGGGACGAAGCCTCGTACAACTTGCGGAGAGATCTGTAAGGCGGGCAGTTACAGAAGTACTCCCAATCAGTGCTTCTGGGAATGTGTCCCGTGCGATCTGGACACCGTTAGTGAGTATTCGGAAAGCACCGAATGCATAGCTTGTCCCGAGGGATTCATTTCTAATCCCAGCAAAACGAAATGCGAGGAGGTGCCGATCAAGTTCATCGAGTGGGGTGACCCGTGGGGAGTGGCTCTGTCAGCTTTGACTGCGTTCTGTGTTCTGTTCACTATCGTCGTCTTGGCAATCGTCATTCAAAAGCGCAAAACGCCAATAATTGAAGAAACAGGCGGATTTCTTAACATCTTGTTTCTGGTTGTGGCGTTGCTGTCGTTTGCTTTCAACTTTATCCACCTCAGCAAGCCCTCGGATTTAGGGTGCCGTGTGTTACCCCCGGTATTTTACCTGGTATACACGGGTGCTGCCTTAGTGCAATTTCTGAAAGTCTATCGCATTCGGCAGCTTGTTAAACCACCAGCTCCGCCAGCGACACATAACAAACAACAGGTGTACATCATTGTTGGAATGCTGTGGACTTTTCTCTTTTTGGTTTCTCTCGCTTGGGTTCTGG